>NW_028251592.1:242500-520259 GCF_964263255.1 Lissotriton vulgaris | reverse complement strand
TGATCCTAAGCAGTAACCATCTCACTAGACATGCAGGAGTCTGTGGCCCACTGGCAAACTTGGTTCACTGCCACTGCTCTACCAAGCAGCATATTTCCAATGTGCCTGTTGCCTGAATCTGGTCGCCCCATAGGAAAGCATTGGGCACGACCAGATGACCGAGGAGAGAGGGGCGACCAGATGGCCAGGACCGAAATGACGCCAATCTGCCTGCCCCGAGCCTCCGCGGAAGGGCTCCCACCTGCCCTTGCAGGACTCGGGGGCTGCAGGGCTCTGGGGCTCGGGGACTGCAGGGCTCCGGGCTGCAGGGCTGAAGGGCTCCGGGGATGCAGGGCTGCAGGCCTGCAGGGCTTCGGGGCTGCAGGGCTCCAGGGCTCCGGGGCTCCAGGGCTCCGGGGCTCCAGGGCTCCAGGGCTCCCGGGCTGCAGGGCTCCTCGGCTGCAGGGCTCCCGGGCTGCAGGGCTCCGGGGCTGCAGGGCTCGGGGGCTGCAGGGCTCCGGGGCTCCAGGGCTCACGGGCTCCAGTGCTCACGGGCTCCAGGGCTGCAGGGCTCCTGGGCCGCAGGGCTCCAGGGCCCCGGGGCTCCAGGGCTCCGGGGCCGCAGGGCTCAGGGGGGGTTCTGAAACCCCACGCTGGGCCTCAGGCACGGGGAGGACGGCCCGGGACCCATGGAGCCTGTCCCGGGTACTTTGCAACGCTGCAGGCTGGAGGAGGAAGCCCCAGACGCCTGGGAGGTGTTGCCCGGTCATCGCCCATCTGGTCCCCGGCAGGGAACCGCTAGCCCCGGAAGGGTGTCCGGGCATACCCTTGCCCCTAGTAATCTGGACGAAGGCTACCCCTCTTTCTGGGAACCCGTGCGTGCCGAGTGACGGAAGGGACCCAGGGCGCCAATGTGCCCGACCTCCTGGAGCCCTGGCTGGGATCCGGGAGGCGAATGTCACCTCATCGGAACTTCCAGGGAAGCCCGGCCATCTGGTCGCCCCATTGGGAAGCATTGGGTGCGACCAGATGTCTGAGTGGAAAGATGTGACCAGATGGCCGGGACCGACATAAGGCCAATCTGCCTGCCCTGAGCCTCCACGGGACGGCTCCCGCCTGCCCTCCAGGGCTCCGGGGCCGCAGGGCTCTGAGGCTCCAGGGCTCCGGGGCTCCAGGGCTGCAGGGCTCCGGAGCTGCAGGGCTCCGGGACTCCGGGGCTCCAGGGCTCGGGGGCTGCAGGGCTCGGGGGGCTCCAGGGCTCCCGCGGCTGCAGGGCTCCGGGGCTGCAGGGCTCGGGGACTGCAGGGCTCCTGGGCTCCTGGGCTCCAGGGCTCGGGTAACTGCAGGGCTCCGGGGCTGCAGGGCTCCGGGGTTGCAGGGCCCGGGACCCATGGAGCCCGTCCCGGGTACTTTGCCATGCCGCGGGCCAGAGGAGGGAGCCCCGGATGCCTGGGAGGTGTTGCCTGGGAACACAGCCCATCTGGTCCCCGGCAGGGAACCGCCCACCTGGGAGGGTGTCCAGGCATACCCTTGCCCCTAGTAATCCGGATTAAAATTACCCCCTTTCTTGTAATCCGTGCACTCAAGGTGACAGAGGGGACCCAGGCAGCAAACGTGCCCGACCTCCTGGAGCCCTGCCGGGGATCCGGGAGGCGAATGGCACCTCATCGGGACTTCCAGGGAAGCCCGGCCTTCTGGTCGCCCCATAGGAAAGCATTGGGCGCGACCAGATGGCCGAGGCGAGAGGGGCGACCAGATGGCCGGGACCGAAATGACGCCAATCTGCTGGCCCCGAGCCTCCGCGAGAGGGCTCCCGCCTGCCCTTGCAGGGCTCCGGGGCTCTGGGACTGCAGGGCTCCGGGGCTGCAGGGCTCTGGGGGCTCCAGGGCTCGGGGACTGCAGGGCTCCGGGGCTGCAGGGCTCCGGGGGCTGCAGGGCTCCGGGGCTCCAGGGCTCGGGGACTGCAGGGCTCCGGGGCTGCAGGGCTGCAGGGCTCGGGACTGCAGGGCTCCGGGGCTGCAGGGCTCTTGGGGCTGCAGGGCTCCGGGGCTCCAGGGCTCGGGGACTGCAAGGCTCCGGGGCTGCAGGACTCTAGGGCTGCCGGGCTCCCGGGCTCTAACCGGCCCAGGGAGATCAGGGAGTCTGCCCAGGCACGAGGGACCCCTGTCCCAGGCACACGGACCCTCAGGACGTGCACCCGTTTTCCACTTTTTTTCTCCAAAATTCTGTGCAGTGTGCGTAGTGGCATTACGCCCAGCCCTAGTCCTTTCCTTGAAAGCACAACTCCCCGATCCTCGTAAAAACCCTACTGCCTATTATAAGGAACTCACAGAGGCTGCTTCTTCAGCTGTCATGACCTTAGCTGACATTGAGTTATTTTTTGGCCTGCTGGTCCCTGTTGATGTATGGCATCAGGTGCACGATCAGGGTCATTTAGCAGAATTAGGAGGGACGTGGGACCTAGATCTGAAGTATTGGCTTTGCCAGCCCAAATTATTACGTATATGCACACCTTGATTCCGCCTCGTAAGGTAGATTGGGATAAATTGACAGCGTGCAAACAGAAAAAAGAAGAGAGTGTTTCGGATTTCTTTACCAGGTTTGAGGGGGTATTCATTGACTTTAGTGGACAGGATTTGTCGGTGGAAAGTGGTGTGCGATTATTTGTTAATCGTTTCGTGACAAATTTGTTACCTGAGATCTCTGCACAGATACAGGCCTCTGAGAGTACTTGGACCACTTCCACCCCCTCGATCATATTGAGCATGGCTCAGTATTATGAGCATAGGGAAAATGAGAGCAAGGATAAGTCAGAAAAGAAAGCAAAGGATCTTAAGACACGGGTATTGTTTCAACAAGGGATGAGGGGACGGGGCAGAGATCGAGGCGGGAGAGGGTTTGCTCCGAGAGGCACGGGAACTGGACGAGGAAGAGGTCCAGCTGTTGCTTTAGGAATAAACCAGTGCTCTTACTGTAAACAGGAAGGGCATTGGCGAGCTCAGTGTCCATTGCTCCTGGCTCGGAACGGGGCAGCAAGAGGAAGAGGAAGAGGTCGGGGTGGCGTGAATCGAAGTGATATACGAAGAGAAGAAGAATCGTATGTTGAGTCGGAAAATAATTACTTTGATAATCCAAGAGGAAGGCAGTACTATAACGAAGAATGTGTTTTCGAGGGGGCTGATGGGTATGGTTATACATAGGACAGCCATGGAGAGAGTAGGGGCAAAGTGTCAGTACCCGTCGCTCAGCAGGGGCCCTATGTGAAAGGGCGGTTGATGGGGACTTCTGAAAACTTCCTAGTTGATTCCGGTGCAATGAATAGTTCGATTTCCCGTTCGCTGGTCCAAGGGGCTGCTTTGTCTGGCCAAAACAACATTTTAGAGGGATTTTCTGGAATCCCGGTAGTGAGCCCCATCTCTAAACCTGTTACGTTTACGATTGGCCCGATCACTGTTAACTTCACATTGTGGGGAAAATTTGTTAGGATTGGATTTGCTAAAGAAATTACATGCAAAAATTCATAGTTCTCCTGACGGTGTTTATTTGACTATACAATCGCTGGGTAAACATACCCGACAATGTTTCACTAAAAATGAGCCCCTTCCTCCGGAGTTTGCTACTATACCATCGACTCTGTGGGCAATGGGGGATACGGATGTTGGTTTATTAAAAATTCCCCCCGTTTCTATTACGATAAAACCAAATGCTTGTTTAGCCCGAATACCTCAGTACAAGATTTCACCGGCTGGTGAAAAGGCTCTGCTTGCTATCATTCAGGATCTGTTTGATAAGGGTATGGTGGAAGAAACAGCTGCAAACGTGTGTAATAACCCAATATTACCGATTTTGAAAAAGGCCCCGGTTGGGTATGATGTTGATCATGTTGATACCTATCGCTTTGTAACTGACCTACGAGAAATTAACAAGACAGTGGTGCTGCAGTATCCGGTTGTTTCTGATATCTCTACTATTCTCAAAAACAATAATATCTTCGTGCACACCTGTTTCTGAACCAAATGTTTTGAACAGTTCGTGTTGGCACAATCCTTGTCGCACTGTGTCTGCAGTGCCTTGAAAGAATTTCATGCAAAATGTGGTTGACTAACCACAAAGAATGCTCTCCTTTTTAAATGAAACTACTGGGTTTCTTCACTCACTTATTTATGTGTTTTATCAGTTTTCATTGCATTCCATTGAGTTATACATTACGAGTGCAAAGTTCATCAATTTCACGATTTCTTTTATTAATTCATCTTACTTTTAGAAAATTCAACATCATTGAAGAAAGTTCATTGTATTCATGAAAATTCAATCATTTATATCAAGCCCGTTTGTATCATGCCCAACGCATTTCGGGTTAAAGAAAAATAACCCTTTGTCAGGGGCCTGTTGAGAAATAATGATAAGAAAACATTCAGGACCTTAGCATTCAGGAAAAAGCAACAGTTCACGAATATCACATGTGTAATCTGCGGTTAATGCATTCTTGCTAAATGATACATTGATGTCAGTGTAGTCGTCAACAAAAAAAACTATTAACTAACGTGTTTTCCAGAAAGAGAAACTGAAAATGCCAACTAATGCGGGCCAATTCATAGGGAATAGGGTGACTGTATGCAAAAACCAACACGCTGGTTGTTGCGGTAATATCTGTAAAGGATGGCCGTTCTCAACAAGAGAGGTCCGGGGTTTGGTAAAAAGTATTTCAAAATAAAAAGCGTGGAGATAAACTTACGTGCTGCTTTAGACTGTGTGTTCGGATTAGAGTTCCGGGTCACGTGGGTGTGTTGGCAGCCTATAGGGAGGTTTTTTAATGTGGAGAAATGGTCACATGTTGGTCGGAATCAGCAGCTTCAAGATATGGCTATGACTAACGTGATTTATTAAGCCCCGAAGCGGGATAAGACGTAGCTTATTGAAAATAAAGAATGAATTAAAACAAAAAAGCAATATAATATAGTGAATTAACTGTTAACGTGTGGCGGTGGCCATGGTTACGTACATCCAGTTATGTGATTGGACAGGAGTCCGATCATGAATAAACAACGTAGAAAGACGTAGAGAAGTCAGGGAGTTAGACGCTGTGATAGGGCAGTAATCCGATCACGTGTAAATGACATAGTGGTGTGTACATGAAGTAATAGGGTAGAAATGGCCTGAAATGGATCTAAGTGGTTGTGTGAAGCAAAGATAAGCGATAAAGAAGATCGCAAATACATACAAAAAACTCCCAAAGATATTACTTATCAATTAATCACATTTGAAATAACAGTCAAGATTTAAGATTATAGTGATGTGAATATTACATGAGTATTTGCATAGTTGACATGAACAAAAATGATAATCAAAACAGAAATTCTGAAAGTGTTAGTTAAAAGTATGTTGACTTATGCAGGGGGAGAAAAGAGATCCTTGTGCCTAGTCTGTGTCACCATCGTTCTGATTTATAGAAAACATGTTAGTTCGATTCTGTCATTCATTCCGATTGGTTGGAGGGACTGTAGTTTTTTGATCCAAAAGAATTCAGCTTGTAATCGTTGTTTTACTGGATCCATATCGCAGCATTGTGGGAGTATCTCAAGTATCGAAAATCTTAATTGAGAGATTTGATGGTGAGCTTCAAGCCAGTGTATGGCAACGGTGGATTTGCTGTTCATGTTGCGAATGTTGCTCTTATGTTCTGTCATTCTAATTTTGACTTTCCGTTCAGTTTGACCTACATACGTTTTTCCGCATGGACACTTGATCGCAAAGATGACGTTTTTTGAGTCACATGTCCCTGTATATTGTAAGTTAATCTTATAACCTTTGGTGGGATGCAGAAAGGGGTTTCCTGTTATCACGTTATTGCAATGTATGCAGTTGAAACATTTTGCCATTCCTTTATGATCAGGTTTTATTGCATTTCGGGTGGAAAGGATTTCTTTCATGTTTTTAGATCTTTTAAAAGCAAAGGTTACTCGTTCACTGTATAGATTCTGTAAATCAGGTTCAGTTTTTATTAAAAACCAATGGCGATTGATGGCTTTTTTGATCTTTTTGTGCTTCTGTTGAAAATTTCCGAACACATACTGTTTTTTGCTCTGTGGTTTGTTTTGCAGGTTTCAATAGGTCTTCTCTTGATAGTTTGGTAACTTTTTTTATGGATTCATCCAGAATTTCTTTGGGGTATCCTCTTGCTAGATATTGTTCTTTTTGCTCTTGCAGAGAATGTTCTAGAATATTATCATTTGACGTGATTCTTTTGAGACGGATAAATTGCGAGGTTGGCAAATGTTTTTTCAGAGATTCAGGGTGGAAGCTTTGGAAAAGCAAACTTGAATTGCGATCTGTCGTTTTTTTGTAAACTTTGGTTTGAATCTGTTGATTTACCAAGGTGATGTGTACATCCAAGAATGAGATAGTTTCTTCGTGCAGAGTGTAGGTGAATTTAGTGCGAGGATTGACCAGGTTTAATGTGGCTAGATAGCTGATGAGTTGATCTTTTTGGCCTTTCCATATTAAAAATATGTCGTCTATAAATGTTTTGAAGATCACCAAGTTTGAGGTCCAGTTGATGTTGTTAAGGATATAGTCATTCTCAAATTTGGACATGAATAGATTGGCATAAGAGGGGGCCCCCCAAAGCCCATAGAAGTACTGTTACATTGGTTGTAGAATTTGTTTTTCCATAAAAAATAACTGTGAAACAATGAAAAATGCATCAGTTCAATCAAAAATATTTTGTTGGCTTCACAATCTTGATCATTTAGTAGGTTCCATTCAAGGGCTTCAAGGCCTTCATTGTGGGGAATCGATGTATAAAGTGATACTTTGCTTCACGCAACCACTTAGATCCATTTCAGGCCATTTCTACCCTATTACTTCATATACACACCACTATGTCATTTACACGTGAACGGATTACTGCCCTATCACAGCGTCTAACTCCCTGACTTCTCTACGTCTTTCTACGTTGTTTATTCATGATCGGACTCCTGTCCAATCACATAACTGGATGTACGTAACCATGGCCATCGCCACACGTTAACAGTTCATTCACTATATTATATTGCTTTTTTGTTTTAATTCATTCTTTATTTTCAATAAGCTACGTCTTATCCCGCTTCGGGGCTTAATAAATCACGTTAGTCATAGCCATATCTTGAAGCTGCCGATTCCGACCAACACGTGACCATTTCTCCACATTAAAAAATCTCCCTATAGGCTGCCAACACACCCACGTGACCCGGAACTCTAATCCGAAGACACAGTCTAAAGCAGCACGTAAGTTTATCTCCATGCTTTTGATTTTGAAATACTTTTTACCAAACCCCGGACCTCTCTTGTTGAGACCGGCCATCCTTTACAGATATTACCGCAACAACCAGCGTGTTGGTTTTTGCATACAGTCACCCTATTCCCTATGAATTGGCCCGCATTAGTTGGCATTTTCAGTTTCTCTTTCTGGAAAACACGTTAGTTAATAGTTTTTTTTGTTGACGACTACACTGACATCAATGTATCATTTAGCAAGAATGCGTTAACCGCAGATTACACATGTGATATTCGTGAACTGTTGCTTTTTCCTGAATGCTAAGGTCCTGAATGTTTTCTTATCATTATTTCTCAACAGGCCCCTGACGAAGGGTTATTTTTCTTTAACCCGAAATGCGTTGGGCATGATACAAACGGGCTTGATATAAATGATTGAATTTTCATGAATACAATGAACTTTCTTCAATGATGTTGAATTTTCTAAAAATAAGATGAATTAATAAAAGAAATCGTGAAATTGATGAACTTTGCACTCGTAATGTATAACTCAATGGAATGCAATGAAAACTGATAAAACACATAAATAAGTGAGTGAAGAAACCCAGTAGTTTCATTTAAAAAGGAGAGCATTCTTTGTGGTTAGTCAACCACATTTTGCATGAAATCTCTACTATTCTCACCATGATCCCTCCCACTGCAAAGTATTTCTAGGTTATCGATCTGAAGAATGCTTTCTTCAGCATTCCGATCCATCCTGATGGCCGTCATAATTTCAGCTTCTCTTTATCTGGACGCAGCTTTCGATTTAGCCGCGCATCCCAGGGGTACACTGAGAGTCCTAGCATTTATAGCCAGCTTTGAAAGCAGTATTAGACAAATTGACCTTACCCCCTGGCAATGTACTCCTCCAGTATGTTGATGATCTGTTGGTGGCTTCTGATACTGAGAATGGCTGCAAGGAAGCCACTGTTAAATTATTATCTTATTTGGCAGCTATGGTAATAAAGTGTCCCTCTCCAAATTTCAATATTGTCGACAGGAGGTGACCTATCTTGGCCCTCTACTGTCGAAAGAAGGGAGGAGACTAACCCCTGAGCGTGTACCTACCATTTCTAACATGTCTATACCTCATACTCAGCGTGCTGTTTGTGCATTTCTTGGCATAACCTCTTACTGTCTGCAATGGATTCCTAATTTTTCTCTTCTAACTAAACCTCTCTTGTACTTAACCACTAAAGATGTGCATGAACCTCTACCTTGGACTGACGAATGTCAGAAAGCTTTTGACTCTTTGAAATCTACGCTTTGTTCTGCACCCGTCTTGGGTACTCCTGACTACCGAAAACCTTTTGTGCTCTACGCACATGAGGTTGAAGGTTGTTCGCTTTCAGTGTTAACACAAGGCTTTGGTGGTAAGCAAAGACTGTGTGCCTATTTCTCGGCGGTGTTGGATAACGTCGCCAGAGCGCTTCCTAGCTGCCTGAGGGCTACTGCCGCTGTTGCAGTGGCTATTCGGCAGTCGGAGGGGCTCGTGCTGAATACTGACCTCACAGTGATGGTACCAGACGCTGTGGACACATTATTGAATAAAACAAAGACTCAGCACCGTACAAGTGCTCGTCTTACTGGATATGAATTGACTTTATTTGCACCCCATATTACAATTAAGCGGTGTGCCACTCTGAATCCTGCCACGTTGTTAACCCTCCCTCAGGATGAAACGACAAATAACATCCATGATTGTATATTTTGGACCGAAGAAGAGACGAAGGGATGGGTAGATCTCACAGACATTCCTCTATCTGACCCCAAAGGGGAATTGTTGTGATGGCTCTTGTTTCAAGTTACCAGATGGCACGACAACAGCTGATGAGATTACGACCCTTTGCACGGTAGTTGAGACTTCTCGAGTACCCTATCAGTCAGCACAAGCCTCTGAGTTAGTGGCATTACTTCGAGCTTGTGAATTAAGTGAAGGATTGAGAGTAAATATTTACACAGATAGCCAATACGCCTTTGGCGTGGCTCATAGTTTCGGCCGCCTATGGGCGGAGAGAGGTTTTCTCACTTCTCTTGGTCAAAGAATACAACATGGTCCCTTGATTTTACGGTTACTCACAGTATTAACATTACCAGAGAAAGTAGCTGTAGTTAAATGCATCGCACATAAAGCAGTGGTGGATGCAGTAGGCGAAGGGAATGCTTTCGCAGATCAGGTAGCAAAAGAAACCGCCAAATACAAAATGTCATCCATGTGTTTGACCACTTTTGCTAGGTCGGTGGCGGAGACCGGAATATTTGATAACACTATGGAAAGTGTCAGAGAAATACAAAAGGAAGCTACCCCTGCCGAATTGGCTCGTTGGGAAAGGGAAGTGGGGAGATTAGACGAAAACGATTGCTGGGTTGATTTGACTGAAACACAGAGATGATTGTTACCTAATGCATTAGTGAATGCTGTAGTGACCATGGCCCATGGCCCAGCACACATTGGGACGAAAGGCATCTGCGCACTCTTAGACCCTGTGTGGAATAATCCTAATATTTCCAAAACTGCTGCCCATTTGGTCCAATATTGCATGATTTGTTTGCGACACAATCCTGGGGGGAGGGAACCAGTCCTCAGTGGAAACTTTGCACCACCATCCTTGCCTTTTGAGGTGCTCCAAATGGATTATATCCAGTTGAACCGTGTTAATAATCTGAAATATGTTTTGGTTGTGGTATGTGCCTTTAGTAAATGGGTTGAGGCCAATCTGACCAAGGAAAACACTGCCTTGGCAACAGCCAAATCTTTGATAAAAGAGTTTTTTCAGGGCTATGGATTACCCTGGGTGATCTGGACAGATAAAGGGGGACACTTTAATGCAGAGCTTATCAGTCATGTTTGTAATGGGTAGCAGATTAAGCAGAAGCTTCATGCAGCCCGACACCCCCAATCTGCAGGATTGGTTGAAAAATACAATGGAAATTTGAAATTAAAAATGGCCAAGATTCAAGAAGGTACCGGGCTGAAATGGCCCGATGCCCTGCCATTAGCTTTGATGTCCTTACAATTTACCCCATTCTCGGTCTGGTCTGTCCCCGTATGAGATGATCTTTGGGCGACCAGCCAATGTTTGGGGTGTCCTGATACCCAAATCCTTCCGCGATATTGATTACCCTATGATGACGGATTATTTGTATGCTTTGACTAAAAATCTCTGTTCCATTCGTCAACAGGTATCAGCAGTGTGGCAGCCCCTGCCGGAGGGTCCTGGACATCGCTTGGAACCAGGACAGTGGGTCCGGGTCCAAAATTATCAGCGGAAATCCAGTTTGGACCCTCGCTGGTCGAAGCCCTACCAAAATCTCCTGGCTACGCGAACAGCGGTGAAGGTGGATGGCAAGCAAAATTGGATACATGCCTCACACCTGAAGAAGGTGCACCTTCCACTTCCTCAGGACCAGCGAGATAAGGAAGGAATCTTGACCCAGGAGAGCGAACGAGCCCCTTGCTTTGTCCCTTTTTCTGACGCCCTGGAAATCGGAGAAGGGCAAGAAGAAGGAGTTACGGGCTTAGAAGGGGTTTTAGCATCTGAGTCAGAAATTGCCCCGGATTCTGTTACTCCTGTTGTTGATCAACGAATCCATGATATTCCTGTTGCGGAGAATGCACCTTCCTCTGTTTTGTTCTCTGATCAGGAAACGCCTGGCCATGCTCGATACAACCTGCGGCCCAGAAAACAACGCGATACCCCAGATGAGGATGGCAGGAGATAGGGAAAGACTTGAGTAATAGGGTTTGTTAGAAACCTTTCTGGGGTATTGAGCGGGACACTGGACTGAACACGTTGAGAGCTTGGAACATTTTTGGTTGCTCTGTTCAGAAAGAAAGACTGAATGATGAACAATAGGAGCCTGCCTGTGAGGCTCTAGACGGACACAGGAAAGAAGAACCCTCTTGCAGGTTGGACTGCATTACCCGAGTTTAGTTTTGGACTTTTAGCCAGTATGTATCCCTTTGCCCGTTTTGTCCCAGAGGAGGAACGACCTTTTGTACCCTGTCCTTACCCCGCTTATATACCAGTTTTTTCTAGTTGGACCCTTCGTGTAAAAATAGCTTTTGTAGTTATCATTACGATTTTGTTTCATAATAATGATGAGTGGTTTTGTATACTTAGAGTTTTGTCATCCTATGTCTACTATTCTGGGAACAACGACCCCATCCCAGGAGCATTATTTCTATACCATGGCCCCACACAAAGAAAGGCATCGTAAAACTTATACTAAAAATGTGTTTGTAGAAATGCTTCATCAAACGCACAGTGCAACAAATACCACCAATTCTTGGGTCTGTAGCCTTTTGCCCTCCGTAATGCATCGTCATGATTTGTTTATTTCTTTGCCATTGTCTTATTTAGGAAGTTGTGAGGCCTAGTTTAAATTGTTCTCCATGATGTACATGCACTATACTGTAGATACTACTCGTTATTCCGAAAGGGACTACGAGATGATTTTAGCATACATAAAAACGCACCAAGGCTTTGACCCAGAGGGAAATAATGGAGAAGGGACATTATACCCAAGTGCTTGCATGAATATGTACACAAAGTATGTAAATGTTACCTGGCTCATGAATGAGATCTTGGATTTTGCAAAATTTAATTTCACTCAGTATTTTCAACAATTTAAGGAAAGAAATGTCACAGATGACAAGGCAATCCCAGTACCCATACTGAATAGTACTTCAGCCTTTTGTATTCAGGGAGCAGGACAAATATTAGTAGGAGAAAGCCAGTGTAACTATACATATCGACTACGAACCTTCAGTTGCCCTCCATTATTGACCCCTCCTAATGCATATTTTGTGTGTGGAGAAATTGCATACACATGGCTTCCTCATAGTTGGGCTGGTCGATGCTATCTACTGTTTCTATATCCTCCAGTTTATATAGCGCCTGCTAATTATCATAAGGACCACCAAATAGAAAAGCGAGGGCTGCCCTCATTAGGGAGTCAAGAGAATTAGACACCACTGATATAGATCAAATGGACACTGCGGAGCAACATTTCATCGTTATTTTGAAGGGAGTATTTCCTATCTGGGGACCCATTATTACTAGTAAGGAAGTAAGGCGTCTGTCCAGAGTAGTTGAAAGGGTGATCAATACCACTGCAGGTATATTGACCAATTTAACTGTAGAGCTTCAAGCTACGAGACTTGTCTTGCTTCAGAACAGGATGGTACTAGACGTTATCTTGGCTGATCAAGGAGGAACATGCCGTGTGATCGGCAGTTCCTGTTGTGTATACATCCCTGACTCCGCCCCTTTTGTTCATTTGGCCATTCAAAAGCGACACAGTTTACCATCCAAAGTACATGCAGACACAGGGACCTGGTCTTTGTCTGGTTGGTTCTGGGGCCTGTTATCCACTTGGGGATGGAAGATGTTAATGATATTGGCAGGCATAGCCGGCGTCATATTTACTTGCTGCCTATGTATGCATTGTTGGCCGGCTTGTTGTTCTTATTGTGCTACTAAACTTGCCTCTTCCATAACCACTCCTTCCCCAGTGGCCGTAAAGGCACAATTAGTGCAACAAGAGATACAAAATCGAATGCAGATCGATTAAGGAACATTTGAGGACTGACTTATCTTTAAGTTAGCTACATCATGCTAAAAGGGCGGTTCTGGGGGATAAAAAGCTGATTTCCTTTATGTTAGTGGTATGGGTCGTACATACATATTGTGTTAGCATGATGTATCTATATATTCTTAGTATAGAGGTATGCATAGTGCTTAATCTATAACTTATTTTGCTAGTTAGTAAGGGTATATGCTGTTTGTTCTGCCTGCATCGAGTAGGCCGAAAACTGTACAGACGCCATCTTCTCTTGTCTGCGTTAGACACGAACAGTGATCACGTGTTACCTTCCAATGGTTGTCAGGCCTTAGCTTAGTTGATTTGCTGGAGACAGCTGAATACACGCTATTCTCTCCCTGTGCTCGAACTCAAGGTCGCATCTAGCTTTGAGTGTCATAAGCGCATTCCTGAAGTCACCGTGCTTGCACTCCTAGGCACCAAGACGAAAGGAAGTCACCCCTCCTGACCTTCCCAATAATAACTAAAGCAGAGCTTTGTCCTAATCATGGTTCTTTCCGATGGCCAAGAGCCAAGCAAGTGATTTTTCCATGTACGGTGACTCCGTGTACCAGCCTAAAGTATATATGTATTGTTATGAGTGTAAGCCAGCAGTCTTCATTGGTTGCCCCTTCACAAAAGAATTCTTTTTAAAATATTGATCATAGCCTTTCGTGCTTTCAACAAAACAGGCCCTAAATACCTCTTCAGACGCTTTCCCCACTACACCCGCAGTCGCTCCCTTCGTTCGTCCCATGACAATCTCATCCTCCCTGCTAAATACAACTTAAAAACGAAGGGCGGTAAAACCCTAAGCTTTCTGGCCACGAAAGCATGGAATAACTTGACCAAAACTCTTAGACAACAGACTCTTGAAAAACCCTTCAGAAAGCTCTTAAAGACCTGGATTTTCAACCTTTCTGATGACTACTCCAAAGCAGCCATCTAACCCCCCCTCCTTCTCTAGGACTGGTAATCCAGGATCTTCAGCGCCAAGATGCTCCCTCCGGAGCGAACGTCGCGCTCTAGAAATACCCTCACAAATATCACAAATATCACCGTTAGGGGCGAGGATGGGAGAGGCTCCGCTATAGAGTATTTTGTATAATAAACGATTGAACTTTCTAGACTGCCAACTGACTGGTTATTTGGTAATTGGTGTTGAGCTATTGGTAAGTATAGCTTTTATGTTATTTTATGGTACGTCACCAGGAGAAGTGAGCTGTTGGTGTGGAAGCACTAAAGAAAAGGATCCAGTATAGTGAGAGGAATATGGAAAATAATGCGATCACAAATTAACCAGTGACTATGAGATGGAAACGGAAAGTAAGATTAAGCCGGAGGTAGCGTCCGTGAGTGATGCGGATCAGCAGAATAACCGCATTGATGGTGTTTACAAGGATATGGCGAACATATATGGCCGTGATTAGGGATTAAGTTTGCGGGTTTCCGAAGTGTCTGTTCGGCATGCGATATGAAAAATTGAAAGCGCTGATGCTCCATAAGAACCGTGCTTGAGAAAGAAGCATACCAACTGACCTTGGGTTTAAGAATAGCGCTTAGCAGGCTGAGTGTCCATTGCAAAATTAGTGCCCGTGGAGCAAGGGCGAGGATACTGTGGGAAATAGGGGGGGTGTTGTAACAATACATAGTTAGTAAATGTGCAGGCCGTGTTAATGAGAAAAAGACTGGAAAGCGGTTAATTGTGCTGCTCCGCTCAAGGGAGCCCGTATAAAAAAGAAGGGGCGACAATTCAATCCTCTAGAGAGGGAGCCGTTACGGGGAGTAATGCACTGGCCACCAATGGGGTCCTGAAGTATAAGAAATATTGCGCTTTAGGGGCGGGGGAATTACATGTAGGAGGCGAGCAATTGAACTTAGTGGCCAGGGCACACTAGGGAGGGAGCACTTACCAGTGAAAAGGCGAAAGTCTCCGTGAATCTGGAGTTCAGGTGCTCGGTAGCAGGATAATTCAGAGTCGGGCCATGAGTGCTCACTATAACAAGCAATGCAGTGCACTTGACACGTGACTCGGGGTAAGTTCGGCGGCAATGTTGGGTGAGGAAAACAAGAGATATAGTAGACAGACTGTATGTGGGATAGGGACCAGTGCGAGGGTAATCAGATAAAAAAATTGTTTTTACGAATACAGATGAATTAAGAAGCCTTCATAAATTATGGTGAAAGAGTTAACTGATGTATATCAGTCATGTGGAAGATCCTTTCACTCAAAGTACTTTAGGGCTCAAGTCAGAGCTGCATATGAAAAAAATCTCATGAATAAGCTGTAAGTTTCAGGCAAAAATCTATTGACGGTAGCCTGTCAACTTATGAAACAATTAAATGTACAAAATGTAAATCTTGTGATTCTATTATTTCAGGCGAAACACTCACCCACAATGGATTTAAGATCCGAGCCACTAATATGTGGAATTGCAAGACACAAAACGTAATATACCTTATTCTCTGCCCATGCCAATTAGGCTATGTAGCAGAAACTTCAAGAGCCATACACACCAGAATAGCAGAACATTGTACAGCTATAAAAACAAAAAATTACTGGCTCCTCTTGTGAAGCACTTTCATGAATTGCGACATAAACTAGAGGATATTCGTTGGCGTATCCTAGAGAAAATCAATATCTCAGATGATAAACATGGTACGAAGATCCGCAAAAAGCGTGGTTTTCTGGATTTTCTCATTAAATACAGTGAATTATCGTGGGAGAATGTAATTATATAGCTATATATTGTATCTACTTTTTATTATGTAGTTATAAGGAAATAATTATGTATCCCTAGTAGCAGTAGAATTAATATATCTCTATATTCTAATTCCACAATCAATATCTCTATATCTGATAACTTCACAGTTAATGGACATTAGGTTAAATAGCTGGTAACGTTCAAAGTAACCCTGCTTAATATTTGAATAATTATTACATTTTCATTGTTTTTAATAATTGGCATTTACAGTGGGATCATTTTTTTTACCACGTTACAAAATAAATGTTCGCCAGCTAACAAACTAATTGATGTTGGAGATAATAGGTAATGTTACGGCGTCCGACTTTTTCTATGTCTATGAGGGCCGCACGTAATACTCTTGTGTTCCAGCTTACTTACGCCTGCGGCGCAATAGGCGTGCAGCGTGACCCTCACGTGACCTGTTCAATAAACGGGGTCTCCGCACGCACGTACGCCAGTTGGCAATGACGTGCAGAGCCACTAACAGTTCTCCAGTGTCCGTGTGCTTCTTTCATGCATATGCCGCCACGTGTTAGGCCTGGTACATCCCAGGTGCCCCTGTGAGTGTAGATTGCCATGACACAACAGCTGGCGACGAAGGTGGGATCGCCCTCGCTGTGTTGGTTGCATCTGCCCTGTAAGGCGGCCGCGAGCCCTGCCATCGACTCGCGGCGCTCGTGCCTTACAGCCTGTACGTGGTGCAGCCACACGACGGTGAACTGATTTGGGGACCTTGGCAGCAGCAGTGTCGTCAGGTGAGCCGCGGTGCACTGCATGCGCGTCCGCTCCATCAGCGCCACCTCCCACGTCCTCGTGCCTCATCTCGGAGAGGAGCGCCAGGGACCTAGAGCCATGGTACATCTACCGGCCACTCCCGTCCCTCGACAACCGAGCACCGGACAGCGCTGCATTCCAGCAGGCAGCCGATGCATGAAGCATGCTGCTGGACGAAACCGTGAGAAGGTTTGCAAGGCCCTGACCACGCATCACACCCAAGGGCAAACCGTGCCAAGCACCAGAGCTCTGCAAGACACCGAATAACAACCACAGGGTCAAAACAACGAAAAGGAAAAGAAAATTTGGTGTGCTTTCGTCACTCTGGGCCCAACCATCTGCAACTGCCAACAAGTCACCCTGGGCACAACCATCTGCAACTGCCAACAAGCACTGGCACCTACGAGGAATACTGAAGGCAGGCGAGCCAGGGACCCACAATAAAGGCGCTGCATTCATCCAACACGCCGCATTTCTTTGCTACAGACATGGCCACAATACCTCAAATCGATTCATTCCGGGTAGATGGTCGCCCTCATCACTGGCCCGAAAATGGAAGGACTGGGTAGATCGACTGCTAATCTTTTTCGAAGCCACCAAGGTCCACAAAGACAAGAAACGGGCCATGGTTCTTCACCTAGGGGGGAAGGATGTTCACAATATCGCCAAAACTCTATTGGAGGTACCGCCAAAAAATCCCCATACCCTCATTAATGCCTTGAACGCATACTTCGAGCCTATGGCCAATCAGGACTATGAGAGGTTCATATTGAGGCAGGCACGGCAGCTGCCGGAAGAATCACTGGACACGTACCATGCACGGTTGAAAAGACTCTCATTGACCTGTGGGTTTACGGACACCATGGAGGAAATAAGGGGACAGATCATCCAGGGATGCGCGTCAGCCAAACTCCGAGAACGCATCCTAGAAGAGTCGGGGAAGCCCCTGGAGGCCGGTGAAGGCTGAACCGGTCAACAAAGTAACCGTCAAGTCACCCACGAAGTGGAACAAGAATAACACAGGGGCCGCCGTAGGAACAACGGGGAAGACCTGTGGGTACTGCGGGGGAACACCCCATCCGGCAGCGGAGTGCCCGGCCAAGGGGAAGCGATGCTCCGGCTGTGGTCGATTCAATCACTTCGAGATGGTCTGCCGATCTAAAAAGCATCACAAACCTCGGCAGGTAGTGAATGCTGTGCCCGAAGGAAACCCCAGTCAAAGTGACATGGACAATGACGTGTAGGAGGAGAGAATAGTACATAAGGTGCACATGATCGGCACCGCAACACGCCAAAGCAGACGACTGCCTCAGTGTGGCACCCGAGTGGGTGGAAAAGAGCTCATGGCCGTGTAGGCACAGGCGCGACCATTAACCTCATGGCCGCCACCCTTCATCAGACGCTAGACCCACCGCCGATCCTGAGTCCCACACCCATCATTGTATATGCATATGGGCAAGACACCCCTCTCCGGATTCGAGGAAAGTTCAAAACATCCATTACACATGGAGACCAAGCCATCACCACCAACATCTTCGTGTCCGAAGACGGGCAAGGCATGCTACTTGGGTGTCGGGCGGCAGAGGACCTGGGAGTAGTCAAATTTGCATTTGGAGTGCACCAGGAGTCAATTCAACAACTCCTAGAAGAATTCTCTGACATCTTCAAGGGCATCGGAAAGTTCACGGGGAACAAAGTACACCTGCACATCGACCACACCGTTCAGCCAGTAGCACTAAGACATCGCTGCATCGCCTTTCACCTCAGACCTCTCGTAGAAGAGGAGCTCAAGAAGCTGGAAGCGGCCGGAATAATAGAAAAGTCCACTCCCTGGGTTTCACCCATAGTGGTCACACGGAAGCCGAAGCAGCCCGGTGCCGTACGGATATGTGTGGACATGCGCCTCCCCAACGCTGCCATCAAGCGGGAGCGCCACATAACGCCCACAATCGATGATCTAATAGGAGAAATGGCGGGAGCCAGCTGGTTCTCAAAGCTAGATCTGCGCTCTGGGTATCACCAACTGGTGCTCGATGAAGAGTCCCACATCACGACCTTCTCGACCCACGTAGGACTCCGGAGGTACATCCGCCTCAGTTTTGGTGCATCCAGCGCTGCCGAAGTATTCCAAAGTTTTATACAAGGACTGATTGCGGACATACCGGGTGTGATAAACGTCAGTGATGACATCATGATACACGCCCGCACCATACAGGAGCATAACAACCGGCTAGAGCAAGTATTCCGGAAGCTGAGGGGAGCCGGTCTCACGTTGCATCGGGAAAAGTGTGAGTTCTTTAAAAGGCGACTGCAGTTCTTTGGATATACTTTCTCTACGGAAGGGGTCAACCCGGATCCGGACAAAGTCAAGGACATCAAGGCAGCCGCTCCCCCCACCACAGTCACAGAGGGCCGCAGCTTTCTAGGGATGGTGAACTACTGCGGGAGATTCATCCGGGACCTCGCCAACCTCCCACTCCCACTGAGAAAACTCACGAAAGAGAACACGTCCTGGAGATGGGGGCCAGAACAGATGAAAGCATTCCAGGAGATTAAAGAAGCGCTGTCAGATGCCACAACACTGGCCTTCTTCGAGCCCCGGAAGCTAACGCTTGTAGCTGTGGACGCTGGCCCGGTAGGCCTGGGGGCTGTCCTGATGCAATTATTATTATTATTATATGAAATTTGTAATGCGCTCAGCTTACCCGGGGGCATCCCGGCGCAACAGACCAAAGAAGGAGGAACTCGATAACTCACTACTGTGGAAACAAGTAGGTTTTAAGAAGTTTCCTAAATATTAGGATCTTGTGGCACCGAGCCGATGAAGACTGGACCCCGGTGGCTTTTGCCAGCCGCTCCGTGATGGAGACTGAACAGCGATATTCTCAAATTGAGAAAGAGGCAATAGCGATCCACTCGGAGTGCAGGCACTTCCACCTGTATGTGTACGGGAAGCCATTTGTAGTGGCCACCGATCACAAGCCATTGGTTGCTCTCTTCTCAGGGACCTCCACGAAACCTCCACCTCGCATTGAGAAGTGGATGCTCCAACTTCAAGACTATAACTGCAAAGTGGAGTACAAACCTGGGTCCAAGAACCCCGCAGACTACCTTTCACGGCACCCGCGAGCGGCCACTCGAGAGGAAATGGAGGATGCAGCAGATACCGAAGCCTACGTGAGATGCGTCACTGCCCGATCGTGCCCATTGCCCATATCGCTGGAAAGCATAGCGGAGGCCACCCGGAAGGACGACTGTATACAAAGGGCCCGAGTGGCGCTGCAGACCGAGAACTGGCACAGATCCAAGGAGGAATGGAAAATATTGACACCCGAAGCGCAACACATCATGGAGAGCCTTCATTACGTGAGAGCGGAATTGAACGAAGATGACACCGGATGCTTGTTAAGAGGGCACCGACTGTTAATACCCTCATCCTTAACTACTCAAGTGGTGCAACTGGCCCATGTCGGCCATCAAGGGATGGTCAAAACAAAGTCACGGCTACGGACCAAGGTGTCGTATCCACTCATGTACGACCTCGTGGAAGCCACAGTGAGGTCATGTGCAGCTTGTCAGCTCACGGGGGACGCCCCACGGGAGGCACCAGTCATAGCTGAACCCCGGCCACGACACCCATGGGAATGTGTCAGCCTGGACTTTGGCAGTCTCCCAGATGGGTGACACCCCATGGTAGCCATAGACGATCATTCCAAATACCCGGAAGTAGAAATAGTGTCCACCACCAGTGCTACGGAAGTCATTCCAAAAATCGAGAAAATGGTGGCCGCTCATGGAGTGATGAAAGAACTACGCACAGACAATGGCCCTCCGTTTCAGGGAAAAGAACTGGCCAGCTATCTCAGTGCCTTGGGAGTCCGACATCGCAGGATCACTCCTCGATGGCCGCAGGCCAATGGGGAGGTGGAGCGCTTCATGCGGACTCTCAACAAGGTGATAAGGATTGCTCATGACAAAGGACAATCGCTGGAGCTGGCGATCTTTGTGTTTCTGAGGAGCTATCGACAGACGCCACACACTACCACTGGAGTTGGTCCGGGGCATGTTCTCATGGGGCGAGTGGTTACAGATTCGATCCCGCATCATCCCCACTGGAAGCCAGACTCATCCGATGAAGACCAGATTCTGGCCAAACGACGGAAAGCCTATTCCCAAACCAGCCAGCGCAGAAGGGCTCAAGCCTCCCAGATCTCCCGAGGAGACCTAGTGTTGTTGAAGAACCGTGTCACCAGCGGAAAGTTCAGACTGACATATGAAAAGAAACCATGAAGGTAATTAGCGTGAAGGGAACCCGCGTCATAGCGACCCGAGGCTGAGAAACCGTGACTCGCAATGTGTCCCACTTCAAGCGATATCATCCTGAAACCGGAATGGTTGCCGCGCCTGAGCCTCCAGAGATCCTGGCACCATCTAGCCCAGTGAGTGTCGGGGCTCTGACATTCAGAGGTTGCTACCCAGGGGAAGACTCTCCGGAGCCGACAAGTGACAATGGCGACTGCCCCAGAGAGTCGGAAGAAGTCAGTGCTGAGCGGAGCGGAGATGACTCTGTCACCCCCTACGTTAACCCATCGTCCCCGGCTGGGGGTGGTGTCAGGCCCGCCAGAGGGGTCTCTCAATACCGGCTGCAAAGGAACCCCGAGCCATCCTGTCATCTACGGGACTATTTCACGTAAGATTGTTCCACTACATACTTGAGTGAATCTCAGAGACTGAATGTGATTATGTTTGATGCTCCTCTCTTTGGGGGCGCCTAGTGGCTTTTCTCAATGTTTTGGTTTTTTTGTGTTTGGGGAGGAATGTTGTGTTCCAGCTTACTTACGCCTGCAATGCAATAGGCGTGCAGCGTGACCCTCACGTGACCTGTTCAATAAAAGGGGTCTCCGCACGCATGTACGCCAGTTGGCAACGACGTGCAGAGCCACTAACGGTTCTCCAGTGTCCGTGTGCTTCTTTCATGCATATGCCGCCACGTGTTAGGCCTGGTACATCCCAGGTGCCCCTGTGAGTGTAGATTGCCACAACACAAAAATACTCTATGTGAGCAGCATTTTCACGCTCTAGCCAAGACGTTATCTACATATGTCATTAGTAACGTGCCAATTGTCCCTGCCGGGTCTATTTTAATTTAGCGTTAATGAAGCAACCACTTTTCACTCGATAGCGAGAGACACGCCGCTATACAACGCAAGGAGATCTCTCGGTCCGAAGAATACTTTTATCAAGGTGAGCACTATAAAATAGGAGCTTGAAATCTTCTGCCACCACCTTAGATACATAATTTTTGGTGCCGCCAGTACATATTTCTATATTAGAAACTGACATGCCTTGTAAAATTATGTGTGAAAGTGTGAACTATCTGCCAGCTAACATTAACCGCTTCTGCCGCAAATAATGCATATTATACATTGTAGTTTAGACATGTAACATGTCGCTAAGTATAGCTTATATCTGATCGAAACGGCTGATGACGTTGGATTATCAATCAAACTAGAG
Source organism: Lissotriton vulgaris (assembly GCF_964263255.1). Classification (NCBI taxonomy): domain Eukaryota; kingdom Metazoa; phylum Chordata; class Amphibia; order Caudata; family Salamandridae; genus Lissotriton; species Lissotriton vulgaris. Next base: position 498,363 of record NW_028251592.1, on the reverse strand, counting down.
AGGGAGCATTATATAATAACAATAATAGAACATTAAGAGTTCTCATAAAAGATACTCTATACCAGCTTTATATTCAGAAAGGATTTGTAAGAAAATATATTCTATTTACAAACTAAACAAGTTATTTATTGCTCACCGGGTCCCTGCACTAATTTTATTTGCGAAATAAACAGCCTGCTAGAGGTGAACATCTTACTTACTAATTTTACCGTTCTAGGTGATTTTAATGTTCACGTGGACAAGTCCATAGATGCTGATACAGCCTCTTTATTTCAGAACATGGAGGCCCTAGGCCTTACTCAGACGGTGGTAGGGCCAACGCATCTAGCGAGCCACATTCTGGACAGACTTTTTTCAAACTGTCCCACTCTGGGCACTGTCAGTACTCTGTCGCTTCTATGGTCAGATCATAGGGCAATTATCTTTAACATTATCTACACTCCCACTGGCCATGCATTGGCAGGCCGACACAATTAGATTTCATCTCGCCAGTGGTATCATTTTTGAGCAGATGAAATGGTCAATTTGCTACAAAGTTCCATTCCTAATGTATCGTAAAACCTTGAACTTGAAGTGGCGCAATATACGTATTGGCTGGATGCAGCTGCTCACGCCTTGGCACAGGTTAAGAGGTCACTACTAAAGAGACAGAAACCATCTGCCCCATTGTTCTCCAATAAACTTGAAACAACAAAACAGCGCTGTTGCAGACAGGAAAAAAAATGGAGAGCCATTTTTTCTGAGGAGGAGAAGATCATTTATAAAACAATGTATAGCAGAGTACAACAAATTAATTGTTCAGGAAAAGTCAGCCTTCTTTACCACTGAGGTGGACAAAACTTCAAATTCTGCAGAAGAGCTTTTTGTGACAGTTCAGAAACTATCCACGGTACCTGTCGCAGCCTTGGATCCTCATGGTCGTATGTTGCTCGTAATGATCCACCTCTTGATACCACCACGGTCTGAATCAGTACACAGACTCCATGGAGTGATCAAGCGAGGGAAGGGAAGGAAGGGGACAGCAGGGAGGGAGACCTGTAAAGACAAGAACACTTTGATAATAAGCTATCAAACTCTTCTCTTATTCTGTCTAATAATCCCTGTGTCCTAGTATCAATACCTGTAAAAAAAAATCATCTCTCTTTGTCAGCATGTAAGTGAGGTCAGTTCGTAGCACACATCTAAAGGATGGAGACAATACATTAACACTAACCCATATAGATTTAGATTTCCTGTTTGGTCTTTCTCCTACATACCCACGAATATGTGACTCTGTGCCTTTACAGGGGTGCAGAGCTGACAGTAGAAGAATTCAGGATCCCCTGTTTACAAACAACATAAGCATGCCCCGACATAGTCGATTAAACACACAGTATATCCATACATGTGAATCTTCAATATTGCTAGCCAGTGTAATCCGATCCTTCTGGAACTTAATGTTTACAGAAGATTCTATACAGTTTCAGTGTTCTGATACCTCTCAGAACCTATGGGTAGAATTTTGGCGTTCTGATACTCTCAAAAACAATTGTAGTACACAAATAAACAAGTCTTCTCCCCTCTGTTACAGCACGGAGGTTAGGGTACAAAGCGGTCTGTCTTTATCATTAGTTCCAAGAGAGAAACCGTGTACTTGCTCAATGTATGCTTCCCTGCAAGAACCGAGAAGGCGGTTCATCCAACGAGGAAGCAGCGGAAGGTAATAATACGTCTTACCCGCAAGAACCGTGAAACTGGTTCACCCAGCTGGAAGATCGTGACCGGGAAGGTTGGATCAAAGAAAACGTTGCTTCCGCTGAGCAACCAAACGGAACAGGACTGGAAATAATAACAGGAGCAGTGGTGCAACAGCACCCTTACCAGACCTCAGGGAATTCTTGGACTTGGCTCAGCGGGAAGGAGTAACCGGCAAACGCGGATCTCTCATGCCGGAAGAAATATGCACAGTCAATAGTGCGATTACATCCTCCCAAGCATGTGACTGAGACTCATGGGAATTGTAGTCTCTCAACCTCACGCCTCGTCAGTGTCGTCCTCGATGAATTCCGACAGTACCATAAAAAATTGCACTGATTATAGCCAACCTTTTTGGGACTCAGTGGCGGTGGTACTCAGGGAGAAAGTTGAGAGTGTTTTTGATCATTTCTCCACCTCTCTGCCGACTTTACCATTGGACCGACAGGCATCATTAGCTATTTCGTTCCACCCTCAATTGAGAAGGTTGTCAACTTGCTCAAATCAGCTAAATTCGGTTCTCTCTGCGAACCGTGCCCTTCAAAAATAGCAGCATTAGTGGCGGACACCATTGCACCCAAGCGCACTGCTATCTTCCACCACATTTGCTGCTCTGGGCAGTTTCCATCAGAATTGAAAAAGGCACTAGTTCTGCCTCTTATTGAAAAATCTTCCCTAGACCCCTCTGACACGAATAACTACTGGCCGATATCTTGCCTGCCCCTTCCAGCAAAGCTGATTGAAAATATACTGAATAAGCAACTGGTTAGCCATGTCCAGGATAATAACCTACTGGGTTCTACTCAATTTGGATTTAGTGCCCGACATAGTACAGAATCTACTTGCATAAAAGCTGCTGAGGACGTTAGAAATGTTTTAGGTAATTGGGGCAGAGCGGCACTGATCCTGTTTGACTTATCAGCAGCCTTTGATACGGTAAACCATGTGCTGCTGGTGGAGAGATTAAGCAGGGTAGGGGTAACAAAGGAGGCATGGAAACTGCTAGACTTGTTTCTTAGTGGACGGGCACAGTTGGTCCGATTGGGTGACTTCTCGTCTTATGAATTTTCTTGGCCTTTCGGTGTATGTACCCCAGGGATCGGCAATCAGCCCTACATTGTGTAATATCTACGTCACTCCTCTGGCAAACCTAATCAGATCCTTTGGCTTAACCCTTACTTCCTATGCAGACGACACACAGATAGTTGTCTCATGGGGCAGTGGGGTCAAAGTTGTTGGGTTAAGATTCCAAAAGTGCATGCAAGCTGTTAGCTTGTGGATAGCCAGGATCTGCATGAAGTTAAACTCAGGGAAAATGGAAGTTCGTACCTTCGGTCTCAGCCATCCTTCTGGTCTACAAAATGGTGACCCATGGAGTTAGGCTCACTCCCCTCACCGGTAAAGAAAACAAAAAATCTGGGAGTTATCATAAATGACTCACCCTCTCTCCTAGATCAGGTCAAAACAGTAGCTTCAGCTGCTTTCTACACTCTGAGATTAATCAAAAAGATCCTTCTGCATATATCCAATCATTTACAGAAAACAGTAGTCAACTTGCTGGTGCTGTCAAGGATTGACTATGCGAATGAACTGTATTTAAATGCCCATGAATAGGTGTTAAACAAAGTACAGACATTGCAGAATGCGGCGGCTCGTACTCGTTTAAAAATTCCTAAATATCACTCTCTTGAAAGGTCCCATTAGAAAGCTTCACTGGCTCCCTGTAAGGCAGAGAGTGGCAGAGAGTGCTTTTTAAGGCACTCGGTATTGTCTATAAGACCTAGCACAACCAAGGTCCTGATTTTTTTAAGAACAGTTTTATTTGGAACTCACCTCCTAGATCATTACTGTCCACCTCTGCTAAATTGGTATCAGTACCTAGGTATAAGCGCGCCTCCTGGAGCGGAAGAGGCTTTGTCGTGGGAGCCTCAAAACTTGGAACAATCTTCTCCTTCATATTAAATCAATGCAAAATCTGCTGGCATTCAGGAAATTGATAAACCCTGGCTTTTCAGGTCTGGCTAAAAGTGTATTCGGGTTAATTTCTTCTGCGTCCTTTCAGCTTGTGCCAAGATGCTCATGGGCATTCGAGTGCTTAACAAAACTCCCTAACATAACATACCAAGAAAATGCCTACTTGGTAAAAATTGCATTTTCAAGCACACAATTTAAAAAACATCTTCCTAGAAAAATGTGTTATCAAATCATAAATTCAGTGAGCCTAAACTTTATTTTTCTATCATGTCTCAATGGAAAGTTATGCTTGTAAGATGTACAAAGCATCTCCTATGTTAGCCTATTGGACAGATGCCTTTCAATAGTGAAAAACGGAATTGGTAGTATTTCACTATCAGGATATGTCACACACATACCAGCAAATGTCCTACCTTTTACCTACACTGCACCCTGCCCGTGGGGCTACTTTGGGTCTACCTGAGGGGTGCCTTACATGTAAGAAAAGGAAAGAAGATGGAAGCCTTTCAAGTTGGTGCACTTGCTAGGTCGACCTGGCAGTTTAAAACTGTGCAGAGACACAGCAGTGGCAGGTCTGAGATACGCCTGCAGGGCTACTCATGTGGGTGGTAAAATCAGTACTGCAGGCCCACTAGTAGCATTTGATTTACATGCCTTGGCACACTCTGCACACTTTACTAGGGACTTACCATTAAATCAGATATGACCATCATGAATAACAAATTACAAAACAATTTATACAGGGGGAGCACTTGCACTTTGCCACTGATCAGCAGTGGCATAGTGCTCAAAGCATCAAAAATATAGGAGGTAGAGGCAGAAAATCAGGGGATACCACTCCAAGGATGCGAAGTCTATCATGAACTTAAAGAATCCTTGCTATCCGCAGGTGGTGCATTGTCAATAGTGTCAATTAGGCTTTTCATGGGTTTAATCAGCAGTGATGGTGTGGAACAAATATTTAAGTTCTTGCACTAAAAAGTGCCATTTCTCTTTTGACACAGTCATAATTCTATTTCACAGAATGCTAAGCAATCGTTCAGGTATCATATTGTGCTCTTCAAAACCCTTCCTAAAGAATAAAATATTGTCTTGGAAAGCCTGAACACCTTTGATGTATTTAAATAATGTGTCCAGAAGTTTCTGAAACACACTTGCGGCGGACACTAATACGAAAGGTAACCTTAAGTATTCAGAAGCACCAAAAGGGGATTCAAATATTGTTAAATCTTGTGATGTTTTAGACAATCAAACTTAATGATATGCCTATTTGAGGTCTATAATAGAAAAATATGTAGAACCTCCTATAGCCATTAACATTTCTTGCATTTTTGGCAAAGGATGGCAGTCAACTACATTGTTCTTATTTAAAGAACACAAATCAGCACACAAACATAATTTGTAAATCATCCTTGACACTAAGTGGCACAGCCCTGACTTTGTGTTTAACCAATACAGCACAAACTTTCAATTTTATGTCATACTGCACATCTCTCACACACCCTACTTTGCCTGCAAAAATCTGACGTCTCCCATAGATTTGTCATTCATGACTTCAACTGCGGCAGCCGGCATTTTGCCTAACACTATGGTGTTGTCACTTCCTGGTTGCAACATGATGCCCAATCTGCATAAATCATGCCAGCCCATAATATCATGTCCATTGTGACCACATACATTTTGGTCACCACAGACCTGCCTAAGAGGCTTAATGTGTCTTGAAAATGTCCTAAAATATCGATGGCTTAAGCACCGAATGCCTTAGGATGGATATCTGTTTCACTTAACTCCTTACCAAATTTCTTTGGTAAAAGGTGGCTTTAGACAAAATGGTTAAGGATGAACCAGAGTCTGCCATAACTTCTAGAGAAACCTCACCAATTTGTGCTATACCTATAGGTCTCTAAATGGTGTAAACAGGCTCTCACTATCAACAGTCAAAACCAAATTATTGAACATGTCATATTGCAATTCATCCACAGTGTTCACCCTGATGGACAAACTATGTTGGTTGCCCCTGATGGATCTACAGACACTTGAAAATTACCTCGCTTTTTACTTGCAGCATTCCTTGCCCATAGCTGGATAGTTTTGAATATTTCCTAAATGCAATTTTGGACCACATCTAAAACATGTGAGTTTCATATTCAACAAGAACAAATTCCTCAACTTCGCAGTCTTGAAAGCCTTCCCTCTGCTGGAACTCTTGGAAACCTTCCCTGTGCTGGAAACAGTTCAAACCGCTTTTGTGTTTTAAAATGCGCCAGTAACGGCTTTAGTTGGCATTGAAGATAGTTCCGTGCTTTTAGCGATGTCCAGCACTTTGTTAAGTGTAAGATCCCTGCAAGGCAGAAAGCAATCATGGATCTTTTTTCAGGGACAGCTAAAAACAAGCTGATCTCTCAGGTAAGTGTCTATATTTTCACCAAATTCACATTTTGAAGCCAAAATTCGGCAATTTGATATGTACTCCTCCACTCTCTCATCTGCTTACTGTTTCATTTGAATGCATTATGCTTGGTTGTTCCGTAAATCTCTTTTCTAGATGTGTAAGTGCCTTTGTTTAAAAGTCCCATGGAATGAACTGTCCCCTGGTGTATCAATTTTGGACAGATTATCAAATATTTTTGCCCAGCATCTGCAAGCATGCTAAGTAGTAATGCTTTTTTCTTTCTGTTGAGTCATCCTTCCCATGATTCGCTGTGAATTAATTTTCTAGAGCTCTTAACCATTGCTGTCACTTTACCTTTGGCTTACCAGGGTTCTGTAAAATGGAATAATCTGGTACTAATGGGATTGATTAGCCATGGCAATGAAACAGCTTACAATTGACTGAAATTAACATATATCAAGGTTGAGAACAAAATCTATAAATAAACTAATCTCCGTTCTCTTGAAAAAGTGAGTGCCCAAGTCAGAGTCCTTGTTTGAGACTTTCCGTAGTGCTGAGGAAATAAGCATGGAGATAAACAATTACCCTGAGTATGCAGCGGTGAGATTGATATGAATGTTCATGATGTGCGTAGCTCTGAGGTCTCACAAGAATCTTAACGCGGATGTCATGCCGGTATTAGAAACTCCCAGAATTCTCCTGCATACAGTAGAGCTGTGTGCCAGCCCTTAGATTTTTAAAAGGAGTACCTCTATCAAAAGCTGCGCACCGTATATGTAACGGGACACTTATATGGGGGAGAGGTACATTTAAATATTTAAAATAATCCAAAGTACAGAATTTGTAAAAATATACCAAGAGTGATGATCCTGAAACAACTTGTAACCATAGTAGTTTAATTCCTTTGGTGGGCTTGAGTAAAGGGTGGTTATCTCCTCGTCACCAATAAATGCTGCAACGGTGGCAGATTTGGAACGCCAGAAGCTGTAGTAAGTTCAAACAATTTGCTTTTTTGAAGAATAAATTACAGCAACCGAAAGCCCACGAAGGGAAAAGCAACCCGGCATCAGAAATGCTGCTGCTCAGCCAGGAATCCGCAAAGGAACGCCTTGCTCAGCAACAGTTGAATCCGAGTGAAAAGAATGCAATGACACAAGAGTGTCAAAAGAAAACAGGCCTGCATCATTAATGCAACACAATACAACACCCACCCTCTTCCCGGGGCCCCTCTTACCCAGCAGCATGAGTTGACACCACTTACTGGTAGATTTGCGGGTGGATGGCACTAAACTAGTCTTCCATGGTCACAGAGCCATCTACCGTCTCACAAGAGGCCTCCCACAGCCAGATATGGCTCCCACCTCTCACCAGAATCTTGCAGAATTTTCATGCATGTTGGTAACCATTCATCACTAAAATGTTATAGCTGGAGTCTGGAGCCTTTCAAGTAGGGAGCAAGTTCTTTCTTACATTTTAGGCCTTTGATCTACAGTAACAGCAGCTAGGTCCTCTCAGGTATCCACCCTCCCTCCAATTGTCCCTCTCTCCTAACTACCACTCCAGACCGCACACCAACATTCTGTATGACATTATTCACTACCAGCATTCGAGACCCCAGCTCAGACACACAGGAAATGGGGACTCAAAGGCTACTACAAATATATAGACAGAATAATCACAGTTCTTGCTGAAGCAGGCAACACACTGACTTTCATGAAATCTATATATACGCTTTTTAAAGGCAACCTTTTAGAATATGAAATATCCAGTAAAGGTAAAGGACTCACAACTGGGATCTTGGAAAAATTAGGAATGCTTGAGCCTCCTAGTTCACTTACAATGTTATAGGCATTAATGGAATTCCTGAATATTGGCAAAACATAATTTCCACGCTATGTAGAACGGGTGAATCGCCTCTTTCAATTGATCACTCCTATATTTACTAGGAAGGAGTTGAAAAATGGACATGCAACAACCCTTGTAGAGTTCCACAGAAACAGCACACTTATAAACACAGGATAATACACTTGATTAATAATCAGAATATTATGCAGTCAGTGGGGAGACACATGTCATGTGCACTAAAGGACAGACTGGTCCCATTGCCTACAAACCACCTTTGTATACAGCAGTGGAAGGTCGATTTTCCCCGAAACAGAAAATATTCACTGCCGTGCAAACTGCAATTATTAGTCAACAACCCACAGCCCAAGGACAGAAAATAACTGTGGTAACACCTTCATCTTCCTTGGAAATTGCAACTAAAGTAAGCATACCATGTACAACTTGAATATGACCCTACATTAAGAGCACATGGATGTTTGCAGTATCAATAAGTAATACCTGTAACCCCGCCAAAAAAAAAGTAGCATGACTATCATAATGTTTTTATACTGATGGACCAAAACGGCCAGCAATGGACACACAACTGCACAAATGTGGTATTCTATGGTTTGTGCAGCCGTGCAAAGGATATATGTACAGAGCACTTTAAAACGATCATTGACAGCTAGGGCTTTAGATAATGGTGAATCAAGGGTATATAACTTATACAGTGCAGGGAGAGCTTTAAATAATATGCCAAAACATGTACTGTCAAACCGTGCTCCTTATGTGATGTTGTTCTATGTTAAAACATATGTACTGGACCTTTCAGGGTGGAAGGATTCTAATGATCGCTTACTTTGATGCAGGATTTGCAGCATCACTAGCAACATGGTCCAACCTTTCGTATGCAGTGACTGGCTGGATACGAAAGGATGGTGAATGTCTAATAGAGGGAATGGGATTCATGAGAAAGTTCAGAGATCCCATATTGAATGCACTGTTTTGCATAAGGAACAATTTTTAAGTGCAAAAGACTGTTCAACCCCTTTTCAAACATCACCCATATGTAAACATATAATTTTCCATATGAACGTAATACCTGCATAAGTAACATTTGCAAGATGGATTTTTAGAAACAATAAAGAATGGTTCATATGTTATGAGGATCACAGAACATTGCTAGCCGCTCAAGAGAGTTTATACATAGTTAGAAGGGGAATTGGTGGAATTTGGAGATCATGTTAATCTTGTACCACGGAATTCAGGGCAAATTTCGCCAACCGCAGTGTGGCTCCATAAATGTGAGCAAGATCTGGCATCCCCTAGTCCCATTTTCCAATGCAGGCGGTGGTGTCCATTGTGAACGGTCGAGGTGAGAGGGCTGCTTCTTGAGTAAATTTGCTGCAGCGCAAGTAGATTTTCTACTCTAACGGCAGCAAAATCAGCTGGAATGGCTGAGTGCTCTTGCGCTCCGCATGTTGTTGTTTGCGCTGATTTTTCAGCACTGCTTGCACTAAATTGCCACGAGAGCAGCGCCACATGCATATTTCCACCCATTGGCTGAACTCCGGGGAGAGAAACTCCGCATATTCTAACCAGGAGATGTTTGATGGCAATGTGATTCAACTTTCCTATTGAACATGATATTGTCAAGGAGAAACCGAAGCTCCCAAACGACAAAGTGGACACTAAGGGCACTAGTGGGGCTCTGTTAACAGTGCAAATTGTGATTTTGTTGCAGCCACAGTAATTAGTAGTCTTGCTAAACTATAAATTAAGATTTATTTCAGTTTTATACCTTGCTCTGGGAGATGAGCAAGATAAGGGGCATGTTGAGACTCCTAGGGGATAGGGGCCGCAATTGTAAGAAAATTGCTTGCTTTAAGGGTATGACAATTTATTTTGTTCATGATGCAGCTATCAAATGTTGTAAACTGGGTCGGTGCTGTATGCAATGGTTCCTTCTGCATGAAGATTTGCTGATGGAGATCCAGGTGTTTTCAGACTATGTTAGCCCCCTGATGCTATTACAAGGGAACGCCCTCCCCGATTGCTTCCATTTGAAGGAGTGCTGCCTGGAGCTCAACCCATTTCAGTTAAGGAGCCCAGAGAAATGTCCAGCATGATAATCAGAGAGAAGGCAAAGCTTGCTAGACTTGAGCAGTGAGCCATTAACAGGCAAAGATATTCAAACTGATCCAATGGGTTTTACACTGGTATGGGTTTTTTTTGCCACCCAGTCTCTCCATAATCAGGATAATACTACCACGGTTCACTAGTTAGCAGAACCAATTTGTTTGCGCTATTAGGTGCAGTGTGTTACATATAGGGTATAATTAGTTGGAGTTGTGTTTTTACTTGGGGTCTAGTCTGGTCTTGGTTAGTAGGGTGTGTGGATGTAGCCGAATGGCTAAACTGTTGTTGTCACATGTTAACTCCAACTGTTCAGAAGGTGGGGCAACATCCGGGGCATCGGGGGTGGAGGATTCCAGACCAAAAACTCAGTGCACAATGTTTGGGTAAAATATGCTGCATGTTGAGTTGAGGAGCAAGTATGAATGATTTCATTGGCAACCACCAAGTGATTGAAGGAGGAGTTCCTGATTTTTTCAACCATGAAGACCTCTTTATGAATGTCAGTGGTTTACACATTTTACCAATTTAAACCCAAAAGATCAATTAATTAACATGTACTGTTAGGATATATAATCCATGATGCAGCTGGTATCAACCCAATTTTGAGTCTTTGGTTCTTTCATCTGTCATGTCAAGATATTTGTTGGACTAGTAAATGCACCGGTGTTTCCTTCCTTTTAACTGCATGAACGAAGGACATCCCCCCCACTCTCCCTGGCATGTCACAAGTGATTGTATTTACAACAGTTCTCTGACTTTATTTTTAGAGTGTACTGCTTTTAAAACTGTACTAGTGTAATTTACTTACTTGCTGTGCTCGCTCACTCCCCGGTCCACCGCAGCTACCTGTGCTGTTTGTTTGTGGAGGGAGGCAAGTGGCACAACTTCCTGGTTGCTCCATCGGAGGCGGCCATATTTGGTGGGTTGACGCGCTAGTCTCCCACTCCGTCTAACCTACTTAGCTCTCAATTACTCGCGCAGCGGTGACGCGCAGCGGTAGCGCCGTAGACGCGCCGGAGAGGCGCCAGAGAGAAGCCAGTCTGCGCCAGTCCGCGTCCTGCCGCTCCGGCGGTCCGGCAGGTAGACTGGTTTGCCATGACTCTCCCCTCCTACACTTATGATGTCCCCTCATTGCTTGCCTTACGCCCTCCCTTACGCTCTCACTGTGCCCATTTGTTTCATCCGTCTGATATCAATTATCTCTGTAGGAACTGTAATTGGAATCCCTCTATCCTAAATATAGGTATCCCACACCCTTCTCCAGCTCTGGAATGGAGATTGTATCTCCTAAATTGCAGGTCCGTATGTAAACACCACACGGAATTACATACAATGATTGAAGAGCTCAACCCCCACGCACTTTTCCTAACGGAAACTTGGCTTCACTTAGACAACGATCCAGCGATTGGGTGGGCCATTCCCCAGGGCTTTACGCTCAAGAGGCTGGACCGTCAGACTGGGAGGGGCGGGGGACTGGCTATTGTCTATCGAGACAATTATAAATGCCGTATTACCCCTACCACCTCACCTACCTGCGAAAGTGTTCATTTTTCGTTAGAATTCTCCCCTACTACCACCTTTTCAGGAATATTAGCCTATCGCCCTCCAGGTGCTTTAAAAAACTCCATCGCTCAAATAACCGATCTTGCTGCTAGCATTGTGCTGTCTTCACCCAACTTCACTCTACTGGGGGACCTTAATCTGCATCTTGATGACCCTCACAATACAGCAGCCAATACGCTCCGCTCTAACCTTTCAGCACTGGATCTTCATCAAAAAGGATTTCATATAACCCACAATAGAGGCCATCTTCTGGATCACATTTATAGCAACAGCGACGATCTTACAGTGCTAACCCCGATTCCGTTACCATGGACCGACCACTTTTTGGTTCCTTTTATCTGGCATACATATTCTCCCATCCCCACTTGTCATCTTGCTAAACAGCGAGGTAGGAAGTGGTCTTCACTCCCCCTCTCTGAATGGGAAACTGCACTGGCCAGAGACCCCCCGAGAAAAGCCCCGAATGCCGATATCGCTGCCAATAATTTCGATAGCTGGATCTCTTCCTCTCTGGACATGGTCCTCCCTGTGCGAGTTACCAATGTCACTAAAAGACTGAGACCTGCTCCTTGGTTCACTCCTAACCTTAAATCGAGGAAACAACTCTGTCGGAAATATGAAAGAGCCTGGAGACAAGATTACTCCCAAGACAAGAAAACTAGTTATAGAGCGGCCATCAGGCTCTATAAACGGGAGCAAAAAACAGCACAAGCCTCTTATTACGGCAGCAAAATCGAGGCTGCCGCTAATGCCCCAAGGGAAATCTTCAAAATCGTTAAAACCCTTACCTCTCCCCCTACTGAATGTCCCTCCGTGGAGGGTGCCCAGGATCGCTGTATCAACCTGGCGAACTTTTTCTCCCAAAAGATTCAGACTATATACTGTTCTTTTGGAGAAGTCGATAGCACCCCGGACCCCTCTTCCCCTACTTTCCTGTCCACTGCTACTCCTTGCCAGCTAAATACCATTCCTCTTTTAGATATGCCTACTCTGGACAGACTTATTTCTCAAATTACCTCTGGTTCACCCAGTGACTCAGCATCCCCCCAGACCCTTCTGAAGGTAGTGGACATAATCCGCCCGGTCATACTGGACGTCCTCAACACCTCCATCACCACAAAATCCGTACCCCCGTCATGGAAGTGCGCAATGGTGAGGGCTCTGTTGAAGAAGCCCAACCTGGACCAGGACAACCTGGCGAACTATCGCCCTATCTCTTTGCTCCCTTGGCTGAGTAAACTATTGGAGAGGCACGTGAACAACATCTTGATGAGCCATTTGGAATCAAATGGGCTCCTGCGTGCCTCCCAAACAGGGTTCCGCCCTCGACATGGAACCGAAACCGCTCTCCTAGCGGTAACGGAGGAAGCTAGAACTGTGTTGGACCAGGGTGGAAAGGTCGCCATTATCTTATTAGATCTAAGTGCTGCGTTCGACACAGTCAACCATGTCACGCTTTTACAACGCCTGGCGGACATGGGTGTGTCGGGCGCAGCCTTAGAATGGCTGACATCCTTCCTGGCTGACCGCTTCTTTCAGGTCTTCGAGGGCGAGGTGACATCCCCTAAACACCCTCTCAGATGTGGGGTTCCTCAGGGCTCCTCCCTGAGCCCCACTCTGTTTAATGTCTACATGGAGCCCCTAGACAGGATAGTCCATCCCTTTGGTGTGCGTATTGTCACCTACGCAGACGATACCCAACTGGTGGTCTCCTTAGACCACCAGGAGGGATCGTCCAGCACCTTAGGCTCCTGTCTGGAGGCGGTCTCCAGATGGATGCAATCCTCATGTTTAAAACTCAACGGGGAGAAGACAGACGTCATCTTGCTGGGCAATTCCTCTCCCTCGGGTTTTGCATCCTCCTGGCCTCCATGTTTAGGCCCACCCCCCACGCCCAAACCTCAAATAAAAAGCCTAGGGATTTGGCTTGATACCGACCTGAACTTTTCGGTACAAGCTACGAAGACTGCGGCTACCTGTTTTGGGTTGATGAGGATGCTACGGAGGGTGCTCCCTCTGCTCCCATTTCAGGCAAGGAGGATCCTGATCCAGGCCCTTATACTATCTCGCCTGGATTACGGGAATGTCCTCTATATGGGAGCTCCTGCCTATACCATCCACAGGCTCCAAGTCGCCCAAAACAGTGCAGCCCGTCTACTCTACAACCTTCCCCGTTGGCAGTCAGCGAGGAATGCTTTGAGGGAACTTCACTGGCTTCCTATAGCTGGAAGAATACAATTTAAGGCCATGTGTATTTTACACAAGGCCTTCCATCGCACCGGCCCTGCAATTCTTCAGTCCCTGGTCACTCCCTATGCTCCATCTCGTTCTCTTCGGTCCAGCTCCTCTCAGTTGGCCACTCCCATCAGAGTCAAGAAGGCTCGATGGGGTGGCCGCTCCTTCTCACACACTGCGGCAAGGCTATGGAACACCCTCCCTCTGCCTCTGCGGGAAACTTTAAACCATCTCTCCTTTAGGAAAACTTTAAAAACACACTTGTATACTACATTCTGTTGACCTGCCCTGAGCCCTTGCTAACTGAATTTCTGTCACTAGCGCTACGAGGCCTCCGGGTAGATAGCGCTATACAAGTACTGCTTCATTCATTCATTCATTCATTAACAACGGTCCTTTCTACTCTACTGATTAGGCTCTGCTTTGATGAGCTAAAATTCATTCCAGTCAGCACCAGAACCATTGCTGCCCCAGAGGATTTTTCTAAATGAGGACACATGACCTCAAACATTACAACAAGCGAGGTCAGAGGTTGGTGAGGTCATGACACTAAGCTGGCAAATCTAATAGAGGATCTATAACCAAAGCAAATGCATATGAAACTATCTCGAAAATAACGGTGACACAATCCCCATTCTCCGAAACCAAGCAGTTTCTCCTGTGGGGCAGTATGAGGACTGTCAGACACATCTCTTACCCTGAAAGTCTTGAGCACTGATATTTGACTAAAGAATGAAGGCGCTTATTAGCAAGAACCTTGTTAAAATTATCACTGTGCAATAAAAAATACATTTTAAAACATTCACTGATGCAGCTATTTAATTAGTGGTGTTTTTAAACATCTAGAATTTCAGTTGTCATGAGTTGTATTTTTTTCTTATTTTTTAATTTAACAAGATTAAATAACCACCTAACCAAGCACTCAATTATCAAGCCACTACAATGCTACTCAAACACTTACAACATAAACTTTAAAAAGGAGCGTTGGCAAAATGAACAAAACCTTTTTTTTAGTTGATAAGAATGCCCACTATGGTGAACAGCCATGACAACGCAGGGATTACCCCGCAATGCCATTACAACTCAGGGATTACAATTAAATTCGTTACAGCGACTTTCGCTGGAGGGCGCTGTTGGATAGGGAATATTTTAATTTTCTATCCAACACCTTCCCTACTGTCAACGTTGGCTGGAGTTGGAATAGAAAATTAAACTATTCCACTATCCAGCGCCCTCCAGCGAAAGTCGTTGTAACGACTTTCGTTGTAATCCCAGCGTTGTAATGGCATGCGGGGTAAAAGCCCGTGTTGTAATGCCATACAACCCACATTATGAACAAGCTTTATCACTTAAAAGAAAGGAACTAATTTTAGCAGATGTGGACAATGTGCACAGACTTTGTGCTGTTAATGAAAGCAAAGGGAGCCAATAAGTAAAGTGAGCTAATCAGTGCCTCATGCTGTATGCTGTAGTGGGTGGAAGCAAATTGTGAATGCTAATTTAACAGACTAATGAATGCCCCTCTCTGAATGTATCTTATGAATACATTTTCTTTGTAAAAGCAATAGCTGGTGAGACAGCTAAAGCTGTCTCTCGAAGGCGGGACCTACAAATGAGGAGTTCTTTGACATTAAATGCTTGTAGACCACGAGCCCTTGTCAACTGATTTTACATTTTAATTGTGTGGTTTTCATCTATTACGTTAGAACTTTTGTTTGCCTTCTCCTGCATTTACAGAACATGTATGTGTGTTGTGTATAAGGTGGGAGCTCAGCTTGCAGCAAGTAATGTCAAAGCCGCGAGGTATGACGATTGTGTAGCATTTGCTCTCACACAACAAGCACCCATTGTTGCATACCTAACAGAAATTTGCAAATATGCAGACACAGCAGGATAGCTACAAATACCAACACACACCTACAGCCACCAATTCACAAAGACCATCAACAAGGTATCCATGCACTCAGAAATGCAGGCACCAATACACTTTGACATGTAGTCCCTCATATACAAAAACCCTAAGAAATATGTTATGTTATGTTGGTTCCTTGTGTGGCGCTTCATGCTGGTCTAGGCATGTACAAGTATGGGCTGTACCCTTATAGAACAGATGGTGTTTGGGTAGAGTAATGTAGATATTCATAAGCTATGGACCCCACTTGATCTCTGTCAGACATTGTGGTATTAGTTAGAAACGAGATGCCCCCCAACAATTCAATAATACATGATCTAATAAGGTGATAGCACAGCTCAACTGGAACTTCCTCCTGTGCCATAGTTGCTGTGGCACAAGCAGCAGGCAACTTCTAAAAGAGTGTGTTATATTCAGTCAGTAACAAACAACGTTAAATTTAGGAGCACAACACAATATAATTTCAATACCAGTTTAGAAAATCAAGAACAATTTTAGTCAAAATAGCCCTAAAAAGGTGCAAAATGAATTAAGGAACAAAATATATGGATTTTTAAAGTTGTAAAAACAAAATCTCACAACATGTCCATAGGAATAATTGGGGTGTAAAAGTCACTGTTAGTCACACAGAAGGTCACTTGATGTTGCTCTTGTCCCAAAAATTAAAACAAGCAAAAGTTACCAACAATTGTTCCGCATCAAAGAGGCAACAGTTTCAGTGACAGAGAAGATATCTTCCATTTTTGGACATTCTAATACTTCCAATCTATCTGGTGCTGTTCTAGAGGACTCCACCCATAGCTCTAAGGAAGCAACAGCCATCTATCCCTGATTCCTGCTACAACCAAGAGCCCACGTTGTTTGGAGAGGATGGGACAAAAAACATTCCTGGTGTGTCCTACAGCTATCCAGTGCTCTGCTGTTCACTAATTCTCCAACTCTGCCCACCATAATCACCCCAACAGCAGTTGATCTTACTAGAAGTCCACTAAAAATGGACATATGAGGCCAATGATGACTATGAGAATATAAGATATATTCCCTATCATTCTCAATTTTCACTCCTCTAGACATCCTTTAAATCTAAAGAACTCATCATAACCACCGACACCTTGGAAAGCTGTGGTCCAAGTTTTGAATTTGTATAGTATTTTGTTGTATCTAACACACTATTTCACCTCTGTTGCCCAACAAGGAAGGCGGCACCCATCTTGCTAGTTTCAACATTGACCTGACAGCCAACTTGGTTTGGGTAATAGTGTCTCTATCATTTTTCCTTCCAATGCATAAAAGTGACGTAGCCTAAAGTGCCCATCACTAAAATACCTGATGTTCCCTCCACGAGTGTCGAGAATAGAGGTCAGAATTACCATGGCCTGCTGTAATGCCATGAAGATCCTGCTGTCCTGATAAGCAACTCCTGTTTCAGCAACACATACAAAGTCTGGATGACAGAACACAATATCAGAGATAACAACCATAAACTTGTCTTTTTCAAAGAGAGCATCACTCTCAAAGACGCCATAGAGATAGGGAAAAGAGATAATTAGGTCTTTGCCGATAACTGCAGGTTTCTCCTCACCCTTCTGCATCCCAAACCAACTAACTGCTTGCCCCATACTCCCCATACGTATGCCTCATGTGTCATCGTAACAGACTTGAACCCTCACACCTGTGTATCCTATCGCACCCCAAGAGTGCATTCTGTACTTATGCAACATGTAGTTCACACAGAGTCATACTACTTACTGTACAAAAAAGAATAAGAAAAGAAACTCATTAGTTGACAATAAACCTGATGAGAAATGAGTTGACAATAAACTGAATGAGAAATGACTTTACATCAAAGTCTGCTGTCCCAGAACTTGCTCCTTCTGCTGATGCTGCTGAGCAATATGTGCTCGTAAATGATTTGTACTCTAATACTAAAATTAAGATATATCCAAAGTGACTGCTTTTGTCCTATACATGGACCCGCTCCAGCGCCTTCTAGATCCACGCCCATTTACTAAATGGATGAAGCAGCTTATTTTTTTCTGAGCTTAGCTTTAGTATTTGTGGGACATCGTATAGGCCTGGTGTGCTAATCCAATACAAAGTCAGCTTTGGACAATTGGCACATGGACGTGGATAAGTGGGCTGTGGCAGAGATGGCAGTTCCCGTACGTGTGGTCCATGGACGGGAGGTGCAGAGCCCTTGATCAATGGACACTTAGCTGAAGAACTAGAACTTGGAGACAATGCCCCCTGAGCAGGGAACTGGTTGGGAACACCTGGGGTAGTGTGTAGTCACACACAAAGATGGGACTGGTGATACGCATGTGATTCTAGATGAAGGAGGGACATTAGAAGAATCGGGATAGCCCCATCGGCTAAAATAAAGGTACAGCAAAGTGATGACTGGATATGATATATGGGGAATGGGGAAAGGGCCTTAGAGCCATGAAGATGGTATTTCGGGTGTGGGGGGGGCTACATTTTGCATGCAATATTGTGGTTATCTTCGATGTTGTATTGACAGAAAGATAGGTATCACGTATAATGTTGCATTACAATACTATGGTGGATAATGGATGGGTACCAGAAAACATACTGTTATACATAAGAGTTGTACAGTGGAAAAGTGGAAAACTAATAAAGATATTTACAAAAAGAAATACTAAAATTAAGATTATTGATGAGACTTGTTCCTGCATAAGTGCGGTGTTGCCCTATTGATTCTAGAATCAGTGGGCCCGGTTGGAAGCCCTAGCAAAGTCCCACTACTTCCAATCAGGTAATGTTTTCAAAAACAATTCGACCACAAACTGTTTAAAACTGCTCTACAATGGTGCTGGTACCATTTTCAGAGCGTGAGAGCTGGCATTAATGCTACATCACTGAAGTCACAGGGATTCTGAACAATCTAAGCATCACACAAAGAACAAGTGTATCAAATGAGATACACCTCTTCAGCAAGAAAATGATAAGGGTCCAGTATGTAGCTGGTGGAGCAGTTTTGAGCACAATTCCGCAAATATATCACAAAAGCATGATATGGTATTGCACTATCATTTACAAACAAGCCATTTTCCATTAAAATGCACACTAACTTTGCACAGAAATACAGTTTGATTTGGTAAATGTATATAGAGTACACACAATAATGTGTGGAGAATGGGTCTCAGCGAATAAATATGTTTTGTGCATCACCAACTAAAATATCTTGAATTATTTAGATCCTATAAAAAATCTCTGTTTCCATCACACTTCAAAATATAAAATGTTGCTTTATTTGGGCTTTCCTAATTGTTGTGTTAGAAACACACTGACATCCTACAGTCTTTCCTTTTATATTCCCTGTATCGCAGCAAGATTGTTAGTTGGCGCTACAAAATCCACTCACTTTGCAGTCAAATAAAGGTAAACAGCAGTCTCCATGCTAAAAGAACAATCAGAAATTAGTCAGAAGACAAAACCTGAAATCTGACTTCTGTCTTTGGACACTGAGCAAAATGAGAAGATAAAAACAACATTTTCAAGCATCTTTATTGCTCGTTTACCTTCTGAACTCCAGCATGATTAGTTTGGGGTGCTTAAGTACCCCACTCAACCCTATTCCCAGCGTCTATGCTGCCCTGAGGTAATCTTAATATCTTTCAATCAGAGCAGCACTGATGATTTTCCAATTCCTCCACTTTGCAACTAGTTTCTCCTGCCTAATCACTCAGTTCCATCAATCAAACTGCCTTCTGATTGTAATATTTCCCATTTATTTGGCCATATCTGCCACAGTCCCAAGACTGTCTGAGGGACTGTGGGTATTTGTTAATTTTCACTAAAGCGTTCACGTCTTTGCATGGTGGAGTGTCAGCAAGTTCCAGAATGAGGCTAGTGTGGGAGTGATCATGGACAGGCTGCTTGACTGGGTATTGAATGCGTGGATGTAAGAAGAGATACTGCCAGACATGCTGACGCCATCAGTGCCATAGCCACACAGCGGAGTCTCCGCCGCTAAGGCGGAGGAGAATCACCCCACTGCATTTAAGCAGTAGAAATAAAGAAAAAATAAAATGATAGAAACTCTAAGTTATTATTATTTTACTTTTACATTGTTGCAGCAGCAGCTTTGGGGGCAGGGCGGGGCACCTCTGCTGACAGAGCAGGGGAGGAGTGGTTTGCACTCTCTAAGTGGGCATGAATGTTTGGTCGGCCGTCTAGGGCCGGCCAAACAGTCATGCAAACTTTGCATCTTCCCCACCAGGCAGCATTACAGCCTTTGTCGAGAACATTCCCAGGCCCGAGCCCCCATCTAATTGCCGAACCACGGCACTCAGATCAATCACAACACTGCATTGCCGTGTTGTGATTGGCTCAGGGGAGCTTGTGTGCTTCTTGGGTGCTCTGTTCCTTTTCCGGGAGAGACTGGGGTGGAGAGAACAGCGAGAGGAGGCGAGGAGGTACGTTTTTTGTTTCTTTACCTCATCTCACCTCCCCACCCTCCCACGTCCAATCTATGCCAGTCGCCACTGTAGACACAGTTGAATAGTGAGGTGCTGATACACAAAGAAGCCCTTTAAGAGACTCTAACTAAGATGGCAAGTCCAAAGCATTGTGGTCTTTGGCAAGACCTTCCTCATCACTGATAGTACTAGGTTGAAAACTTAACATCCCTTCATGGTTATGCTTTGTGAGATTGCACCTGATAACCATCTTGTGCTCACTATCCGGATCAGTTATACAGTGCAGACAAAGCTGTGAGTGTTCCCTTCGTTACCTGATCTTCCTTTGACCAGTCCCCCACTGCCGAACCAAGTGAATGAAGTGAAGAGAGCGTCTTGAAAGGCTGGGTGTTTTGTTTTCTCTACTATCTTGTCTTCTATCAGTGTACATACGTAGGGCACACTGTGGAGCTGCCCTAGAGTGATCAGTGCAGGATCAGTCAGAGATGAGTTGACAGATTACAGTACGGCATTATTGATATTTGTGTCTTGACAGCTTCTAATATAGACCCACACCCAGCCCACCAATGCCACTGACTTAGGAATCCTTTAAGGTTAAAGAAGATTCTACATCATCATTATTGGCCTGGCACACAATGCACCATAACACGCATTGCCGCAGAGGTTGTTGTAACTATGCAGGTGCCATCACAGTGGTGGCGAGAGCAAATGGTTTGAGGTTACAGCTATGTCTATGTTAATCAGGACTACGTGTCAGAACACTTTTTGAGGAAGGGCAGGACGAGCAATTATTGAGCGTCAAGCATCCAGGGGCAGGGAGTGGAGGACAATGGGCCTAAAACAGCACAGAATATTCAGCTGCAGTGGGTGCGGACCAGGGAGACACTCTGGGCTGTGTGCTGTTGTGCCTCAATCCAGCTGACGCCATCTTTCCTCGTTTTCTTACTTGGTGTTTCACAAGCTGAAAAATCTACTGACATCTAAGTCCTACTGTGCTATTAAATATACTTGGTATTTAAGATGCACAGTTTTTAGGCCTTGCGCCTAGCGGTGCACTGAGCAGCAGTGCGCTTGCAGCGCGAGGCATTTTGGAGGTGAAAAACGGGGAATGTGAGCTGACGTAGGAATCGCACACACTTGTGCATGTGCGTTTCCTTTTCAGCTTCCCCATTGGCCTTTGCGTGTTTTTTATTGTAAAAGACTGCACGCAATTGGCCAGAGGCGCGCGCATAGCTCCTCCCACGCCTATTGGTGTCAATTAAGCGTGTAATAGACACCAATAGGCCGTGGGAGGAGCAATGATCGTGCCGAGACACAGGCGTGACACGTGCGCCACTTGTTTTTTCTTTACTTTTTGTATAAGCGCGACACCTGTGCTTTACTTTTGATGTTATAAGTAAGCGTAGGTGCCGCGATTATACCAAAAGTAAAGAAATAGAAAAAAAAATCTATTTTGTTACTTTTGGTTTAATCGCGGTACCCGCGCTTTACTTGTAGCAATAAAAGTAAAGCGCGGGTGCCGCGATTATACCAAAGGTAAGGAAATAGATTTTTTTTTCTATTTCTTTACTTTTGGTATAATAGCGGCACCCGCGCTTTACTTTTGATGTTATAAGTAAAGAAAACTTTCGATTTCTTTACTTGTTTTTTTATGTTCTTGAAATTGGCATAAAATAGTCCTTGGTCCCACTTTGTGAGAATTTTGTTTCTAGCTCTATCTGGTTGAGCAAGTTTTTCCCCAGTGAACTTGCTATCTCAAGGCACCAGGGGCCTCATTTATGAGCCCTTGCGTCACTTTTACGCCGCTGGTGCGTCACTTTTTGTGACGCACCAGTGGTGTTAAAAATGCGCCTTGTTGCGCCATATTTACAAAGTGACGCATCTAGGTACATGCGTCACTTTGTAAACCCCTGCGCCACATTATACCTGCGCCAGGTATAATGTATGCAAGGGGGGCGTATTGACGCAAGAAAGGTCGTAGAAGTGACGCAGTGAAATCTATGAGATTTCACTGCGTCACTTCTAGGACGCCGTTGCGTCGAAGTCTTGCGCCTGCCTCACAGCTGGCGTAAGACTGACGCAGGCCCTTTCACATGGGGATTGCCCCATGTGAAAGGACGCATTGCTGGAGTTGCGTCACTTGTGTGACACACTCCAGCAATGCGTCACTTTTGCGCTTACAGATACGTCAGAAATACTGACGTATCTGTAACTCCTTGCGACATGATGCGTCATACATTAAATATGACGCATCAGGAATGTCGCAAGGAGTGCGCACTGAGAAGTGACGCATCGCTGCTTTCACGCAGCGATGCGTCATTTCTCATAAATGAGGCCCCCGGTGCTACGTGTGCTTTGCTGAACAGTGGATTGATCATCTGACTTACTAACTTATAAAGTGCTACGTTCACCACCCAGTGTCCATAGTCGGACTGGGAACCACAACCGGTCCTGGCAAAGAGCTCGCCCCTCCCCACTGGGGGGTGAGGGGGGGTGAGGGGGGGGTGGGGGGAGGGGGGGGGGTTGGAGGTGCTGCCGCGCTCTTTGCCTGGGCCGGTTTTCGGCCGTTTTTGGTACAAGGACGTTTTTGCATCTATGCTGCAAAAACGGCCCTGTAACAAAAACGGCCCACCGGGTCCCAAAACCATTCCCCACCCGTGCTGCGTACCGGGGGATTGCCCGGTGCCCGCTATAGCCAGTCCGGCAGTGTCTTTTGGCCACTAGTACTTGAAAACTCGGAACTGAGCAGATGTTTGCAAGAGCCAGGATAGGTCTTCATCGCATCTGTTATTTAAATAAAAAGTTTTTATAGTTGGAAAGCCTGAGTGCAATGGAATTACGGATTCCTTTGAAAATGTGATTTTTTTCAGACAAGACTGGATGCAAGTACAGTGGAAAATTGCAAAAGCCGGGTTCTCATGTAGATTTCAAAAGGAACAAGCATTTGCAATGCAATAGGTCTCACATTACTAAATGTTTGAATTATTGGCATTGCATTATTATTAGCAACGCTAATAGCTCAAACTTTTACTAATGCGAGGCCTATTGCATTGCAAATGATTGTTGAAGTTCTTGCTTTCATACGAATTAAAACGTGTGAAATTTGGCAGCACGAATAGCAATTGCTGTGCAACTTGCTTAATGCCTTACGATCTGTAACACAGAGCCCTGTTTCAAAACAGGGAGTTGTTACCATCAGCATGTACTGATCTAAATCACGTAGCAATGAAAAGAAATGTTTGTCTGAAGGCAGCTCCTCTTTAAACAAGTGCACCTTGTTCTGCCAGCTAGCCAGAAGGAAAACAACCGGCAATGAACCGGCTTTTGAGATAAAAACTCCACTCTTGCGTCATAAAGAGTGCATACCTCTGTCTCGTAGTCAGTCGCAAAGTGGTTCTTCAGGCATACCTTCAGTCCCTAGCTGATTTTATGCACTTTTTTTGGGAGGAACAGGGGAGTAGCCTAAGGACCAATGAACTCTAAATATTGCTGCATTTTACCACCCAACCCGAGTGAGGGGACCCATTTCCCTTGCTTTCACTGTAGGCAATGGCACTATTGTAAATCTGTGGAATGAGCACCATTAGGTTGGATCTAAAAAACGTTCTTGCACAGTTTTCAGGCTCTGTTTTAAATGAGACCTACAAATTTCTTTTTTTTTTAAATCGCCTGTAGTCATTCCCTGCCCACACTCACTCTTCGTTCCTTTTATGGAAGGGAACTAGCTGACCATCAGTCTTTGTAATACATCTAAATGTAACGAGCTATTGCTGCTGCTTGGGCTCCATTTGCAATTTAAAATGCGTACATTCGGAAACTGAGATATACTACCTGAATATAGAGTCTAAAATGTCATCCTATAAAAATATTGATTTTCAGCCAGAAAATATGATACAAAAATATTGGGTAAATAAATCTTATCCTGAATATCTACTCCAAAATATCGTAAACGTAGGCATAAATATGTAAGTATTGGCTTACTATGTTAACTCTAAAGCATATACGTTGACGATATGTATATCGCTAATGTATATAACTGTGGAATTATGAATAGTAAATTTATACTTGCCTAGTTATACCTACCCTTACAATATTTTGGTAGTCAATATTCTGGCTACCGTATTTTTGTAGCATTACTTTTTTATGCTTGATGTTGTGACAGGCAACCGGAAACTGAGCTAAAGGGGCATACGTATAATCCGTTTTTTTAGTCGCGAATGCTGCGATTCGCAAAAAAGCAGCGTTTGCAACTAAAAATTCGCAAACTGTGATGTATGATTGAAATCGCATCGCAAGAGAACTAGTACCATCATGTCAAAAAAGCATAATATCCAAGAACAACAGGTGGATTTGTGTATTAAGAACTTTTTACAAAACAAAATGCGCTTCTTAAAATACATGGTTTATTCAGAACAGTACGTTGTTTTATATATCAAATCAGTATCATAAAAACGCATATTAAAATACAATTTAAAATTTCCTGTAACCAGGAAAACCGGCTTGGAGCAAAACAATGGTTTGGACAACTGTTTTTTTCCAAACCATTGTTTTGATGGTACTAGTTCTCTTCTTCTGAGTTCTGATAAACATAACACTATCCTACCATTAGGTTTTCTGTATTTACTCTGTGATAGGGACATTGTTGCTTTACCTAGATACTGGGTGGGCCTTAATGGATGGGTGGGATGTCTGAGAGGACATTTAAATACCTGACATGGAGTGTCAGAGAACTAGCCCAAACTGAGAAACCCCGGAGGGAACATGTTTACCTTAGGAGATACCACACTTTAATTGCCTTCCTGCAAGAGACACATGTTTGGGGCAACTGTCTTCCTGTCCTGCGTAAATGCTGTAGGGTTCAACTATATGCTATATCAATCTTGGTGTTGCAAGGGCAACCTTGATTCAGGTGGCGTCTGGGGTACCATTTCAACAGAGGGGGCCTATAGGGGACCCAGAGGGCTAATTTGTGGTTCTGTCTGGAGTCCTTGATGGTCGAGGCATTTGTCTTATAAACGTGTATACACCGCACACAGTTAGTCCAGAATTCTTCACTGAAGTAGCACCAGCAGTGGCCCCGCTCCTTACTACTGACATGTTATTGGCTAGTGACTGTAACTGAGTACTAGACGCAAATATAGACCGTGAGCCTCCAAAACCACATACAAAAGCCCAGATGCAGACACTGATACAGAAATTCAGGTTTCTGGACATATAGAGAGAACGATATCCAAGCTCTAGGACATTCTCATGCTTTACAACTAAAGCAGGTACATATTGCAAACTAGACTACTGTTTCCTGACTTCGGGTCCGGCAGTACAGACTCGAAAAGCAACATACTTGGCAAGATACATATCAGACCGCTCCCCACTGTTGATCTCCATGGCGAGGGGATGACAATGCCCTGCAGTGTCGCTGTGGTGGCTTCGAGCGGAGGCGCTACCGGACCCACCCTTTGCGGCTACGGTCCGGGAAGCCCTTGACCATTACTTCCTGGAGAACTGGGGTAGTTCAAGTAGTAGGGCCCATGATTGGGTTGCAATGAAGGTGGTGATCAGGGGAGTGTGCATGAAGACTTGGTGAGGCAACAACTGACGTTGGACTTTGAACAAAATGAGTCCAGACTGCTGGACGTGGAAAGAACACTCCCGACACAGACCCTTAGGCTGGAGGAATGGCGCTAAACCTACAGCTTGGTACTTGATGACTGGCACAGATCCTATACAGCCTACAGACAAAGACTCCATGCTGGTGAGGCTGGCAAAAAGCAAAACTCCCGGGAGCCTATCTTAATGTTGCAGGACCTGAGGGGTCATTCTGTCACTTCCCAGGCAGCTATTAATGAGGTGAAATTAACCCATTTTAAAACATGTACGCTGCAAGGGAGATGATGTCAGGCCATGATGGACCGTACTTTCTGGCAGGATTGGAGCTACCCCGCCTAGGACAGGAGGAATGCGCTGCGTTTGAGGAGGACTTGACTAGGGAAGAGATCTTAGTATTGCTAAACTGCCAGAAGACTGCATAAACTCCGGGAGGCGATGGCCTTCTGGCAGAAATTTATCACAAATATGCTGACTTGGTGGTCGGTAAGGTATTGGAGGTGTACAATGAGGCTTCCCAGTTATGATACCTCCCAGACACTATACGTGAGGTATTGTTGGTGCTAGTTGCCAAACTAGGCAACGTGAAGGATGAGGTAAAGTCTTATAGACCTCTTTTGATGTTGCATTAAGACACTAAAATACTGAGCGGTCTGATGGCAACCCGTCTGCTCCCCTGCTTGCCTACTCTTATACATGAGCAGCATTGTGGGTTTATTCCCAAGCAAAGCACCATGTACAACATACGTAGGCTATTTCATGTCCTCCATGCACTTGAGTTACGGGAGGGCTCCTACACACTAGCATTCCTTGATGTAGAACAGGCGTTCAATTCCGTCGTATGGGGATATGTCTGGCAGGTTTTGGAAAAAATGGGCTTTGGGTCTAGGTTTATCTCATGGCATCAGTTATTGTTACAGCACAGAGTGCCAGAGTCCGCACGGGCGGCTACATATCAACGGCCTTCCCGCTGCACCATGGTACGAGGCAGGGCTGCCCTCTATTGCCACTGCTATTTGCGATAGAGCCACTGGCAGAGCTGTGCCGTGCAGACTAGCGACCTGGGGTTTCACGCTGGGAGGCACCCACACAATCTTAATTTATAATATATATATTTTTTATTTATCTTAAATTACTTCCCACCCTATTCCCCTATAAACCCATAACCCGCTACGGTACTCATATATGCAAAAATTAATTAACATAAAATTCATTATCTTAAAAAAATTGTAACAAGCATTACAAAAATATTATATACTTTTAACACATATACTAACATATAATACAATTTAAAAAAATCGATATATTGACATTCTATATTATGACATTCTATATAATAACATTCAATATAATGACATTCGATATTACTTACCTATATGTCGATATTATTTCCAACTATATTATGTCTTAGGCTTTCTCCATGCCCCCAAAGGAAAAAACACAGCCACAGATTCCTAATGTTCAGGATGGTATTTAGCCAAATGTCTAATAGCTATTAAATGGATGAATGTACGCCCACCCAGGTATAGAGAATGGCTGCGAGATATGTCTGAATGGACAGTGGGTGAAGAGGTTCAGATGAAAAATGGCCGCCGAGATGAACAGGAGGAGGATGACCTTCTGGCGTGGAGGCGGATGCTTCTACAGTTAGGCGCAGGTGAGGCATGGTCAAATGTGGAAATTGGGAATGCATGAATAATGGGGAAAGGGGCACAAAGTTTACACTGATGCTCAGGTCCATACAGGGATATATCTTTCCCACCTAAGACATAGATTGTTAATTGAATAATGAGATGTTGAATTGCTACCTATGCACCTGAGGTTAAGACAGAAGGATTGTATGTACCCATGCCTGAACTGCACAGGCGGGGTGGCAGAACAAGGAAACAAGTTTGTATGAAATGTTAATGTTTACTCAGTGACCCTACAATACAAGATGTGTAGGAAATGATCCGTGATGATACTGTATTATCAATAAAAGATATTTAAAAAAAACACTTTATGGGAAGTTCCAAAATTCATCTATGCTCCGACAATCTTGCTCTTTTCTAGAAGGGCCTCTTCATGGTTTCTCTTTCAGGGTGGATTGGGCTCCTTCAGCTAGTTAGCGACAAAATTGCTTTATGGAACACTTTGTTTGATTTATGCTGTCACTAATCAACCCTCTCGATATTTCGGTATTTGGACTAACTAGAATAAAGATGAGAAAACCATATTGATTCCTTAAATGAAAAATAAAGGATTTGGAAACTCCTCAACTTTTTGTCATTGACTAAAATGATAGACCCTTACAGTTGAAGATAGTTATGACTTGTACTATTTATCTTTTCTCCATTCACAATACGGTGGCAAAAGTCCATCCAACCTGTGAAGTGCCATCAGGATTTCGATGGTCCAAGCTGTAAATTGGGGAGTTTGGTTTAATACCCAAATGTTACCAATCCTTGGGCACTAACACCTGTTACGTGTACATACCTGAAAAGCCGAGATAGGCACTGGCTCTTCTATTAAATGATAAAAGTAGTGAGCAGTAGGTGTGAACTGAGGTGGGGTTTAGACACCTCATATGACTTGCAGTACCTAAATCCTTCATGTAGCCGACATCCTACAACATGCATCTGGTTACCTAAATAAACCTGGTGGAAAATAAGAACAAAGCTAGCGCACAGCTCCTCCATGGATGTTTCTTAATAGGTCATTTTGCAAGTTCTCATTACCAGCCTAAGAACCAAAACCTAGATGTTTTGGCTTGGACAGTGACGTGTGCAGTCACGTTTGAAGCCCCTACTACATCTCTCACTTACTGGGCAAGGTTAAAGTTTATGCGATTTGCTTGTGATGTGATGGTTGTGATGTGAAGGTTTTGTTATATTTATATCAGCTGATATATTGCCTCCGTCTTTGACTCCATTAAGAATTGTCAAGAGCAGTATATCAGGGCAATTAAAGATTTTCCTGTGTCTCAAGGCCTAGAATTACTGAGCACACAAATAGCAGACCAGATAATTCCTGGCCTGGAGACACCAGGCCTAGACATGATAGAGGAGCTTCTGGAACAGAAGGCAGGTCCTGAGCCTGTTCTTCAACCCCTTATTGCAGCATGGGGGAGCAGCAAATATTTCCTCTATTCCAGCCCTTCAATCTGCCCCTCAGCATCTTTCCACCTACACAATGACCCAAAACAAAGCCCCAACATCCATATCCACCTGCCCAAAGCAGGTGGTAAATGGATGGGCCTATTATATTACCCAGACTGTGGAAAAACAAAATAGAATTGGAACTAGTATTCCTGAAACAGATAAACCCATTACTTTGATACAAAATTATTGGCCAGAATCGGTGATTACAACACCCGGTACATGTGCACCAAACTATAGAGTACTCATAATAGGTCTTTGAGTGGAATATGTCTGTCGGAAAAAAGGCGATATTTCTATTATGACACATAACTACAACAGTTCATAACGCCAATATAAGTGAGTGATTTCTTGATGTGTAAATATAGTTTTCCCTGATTTGTCACCTTTATCTGGACCCTTTTTTTGCTGATATTATGACTATGCCCGGAAACACTGGAATTCAGTGCCACTGGGCTCTGTTCACTGTCCCATAAATGCTACTGTGAAGTTGTTTCACCTAACTGGTTTGTTTAACTGTCCAGTAAGGTTATTGTAAGTTGGTGCAGAAGGAGCACCAGTGGCGTGAAAGCTGAATGTCATATGGGGCTGCCGAGGGTATATGCATCATCCATATATCAGACTCAAATTCATAGCAACAGACATCCTCACTGTGTTCAGGTCAGGCCACATTTTGAAAGCACTGTAGTGACATATGACAAGGAAAAGTGGATTTACAGTGCAGGGAAACCTATTTTACATATCAGACAACTCACTCTTAAAGTGTGCCCTGTGAGGCCACAGGGCTGAGTGCTTGATGAAAAAATGCGGAATGATACAAATTGGCAATAGAATGCCCTGATTGAACAGGAATAACTGTAAATAAAATCATTATTTCATGACTCCCCCTTGGAAAATATCAATCATAGCATTTGTATAGCGCGCTACTCACCCGGAGGGTCTCAAGGCGCTTGGGGGGGGGGGGGGGGGGTCTGCTATTGCTCGAAGAGCCAGGCCTTGAGTTGCTTCCTGAAGGAAAGATGGTCCTGGGTCAGTCGGAGGTGTATGGGGAGGGAGTTCCGTGTCTTGGCTGCCAGGTAGGAGAAGGATCTTCTTCCAGTGGTGGCTCTGTGGATACGTGGAACGGTGGCGAGGACGAGGCTGGCGGGAACGTAGCTGGCGGGTGGGAGTGTAGAAGGTCAGGTGGTTGTTGAGGTACCTGGGTCCCAGGTCGTGGAGAGCCTTGTGTGCGTGGGTGAGGAGTCTGAGCATGATACTCTTGCTGACGGGGAGCCAGTGCAGGTCCCTCAGGTGTCCGGAGATGTGGCTGTGTCGGGGGATGTCCAGGATGAGTCGTGAGGAGGCATTCTGGATGCGCTGGAGTATTTTCTGAAGTTTGGCTGTGGTTCCGGTGTAGAGGGTGTTCCCTTAGTCCAGTCGGCTGGTGACGAGTGCCTGGGTGACCGTCTTCCTGGTTTCGGTGGGGATCCACCGGAAGATCTTTCGGAGAATAAGCAGGCTGTTGAAGCACGACGACGAGACGGCGTTGACTTGTCTGGTCATCCAGAGGGAGGAGTCCAGGATGAAGCCCAGGTTACGAGCGTGGTCCGTTGGCTTGGGAGTGGTGCCCAGGGCAGGGGGCCACCAGGAGTCGTCCCAGGCGGAGGGCGATGATCCCAAGATGAGGACTTCCATCTTGTCTGAGTTCAGTTTCAGGAGGCTGTTCTTCATCCATTCGGCGACATCTTTCATCCCTTCGTGTAGGTTGGTTCTGGCGGTGGCAGAGTCGTTTGTGAGGGAGAGGATCAGTTGGGTGTCGTCAGCGTAGGAGATGATGTTGAGGTTGTGTTCGGACATGGGGGTAACAGGTTCAGCACTTGCCTGGCTGCGTTCCTTCTTGGCCGACAGAAGCTTTCAACTGCACTGCCCACCCTTTAGATCTTCCCTCCGGAAGGTGAGCCATGGGGCTCCTCAGGGCTCAAGTTTGAGCCCTACGTTGTTCAACATTTATATGGAACTCCTGGCTCACATTGTGGAGGCTTTCGGGGTGGGATTTGTCAGCTATGCAGATGACACCCAGCTGGTGTTTAAACTTACTCCCGACCATAAAGAAGACGCCATCAATTTTTCGAACTGTATGTCAGCAGTAGCAGTTTGGATGAACAATAACTGCTTGCGACTGAATGGCGAAAAGACTGAACTATTGGTGGTCGGGAGAGCAGCATCAGCCAGGTCTCGCTTATGGTGGCCTATTGAACTAGGAAGTCCCCCCATTCCTGTGGAATCGGTAAGAAACCTTGGTGTTATGCTGGATTCTGATCTTTCTGGCAAGGCCCATATCAGCAAGGTAACGGGAAGGTGCTTTGGCATACTGAGGGTCCTCCGTAAGATATTAGATCTCCTTCCTACCGGAGCCAGAAAAACCATTGTCCACGCACTGGTGACCCCCCATCTTGATTATGGGAATGCCCTGCTGATAGGGCTCAGTCACAAGGGTCTACACCAACTCCAGTGTGTGCAGAATGCCGCTGCACGCCTCGTGCTTGGACTCTCACGCAGAGCTTCCGCAAAGACCGCCTTGGCCAAACTCCACTGGCTCTGGTCAAGGAGAGGATCAAATTTAAAACCCTCTGGTATGCACATCGCATCGCTCAGGGCAAAGGCCCAGACTACTTAAAGAACCTACTCACAATACATCGCCCCACTCGGAACTTAAGATCATCCGGTACGATGTTATTTAAACTTCCTCGTATTCTCAGGGCCAGAATGGGCGGCAGGTCCTTTAGGTACCTAGCCTCTAAACATTGAAATGCACTCCCGCTTCATTTGCGGATGGAACCATCTGAATTGAGATTTCGGGGAAAACTTAAAACACTTTTGTTCCCCAACATGTAATCTCTCCAGAGCTTCTCCATAGCTGCCTCTCGAAATCTATCAGCAGTTAGCGCGGGGACACACAGTTCTTTGTGTAGCCAGGCGCTCTACAAATGATTTATTATTATTATTATTATTTGTGTTGGCGACCGATGGCTGCGAGGGGGCTCATGTAGACATTGAAGAGGGTGGGGCTGAGTGATGATCCTTGTGGTACGCCGCAGATGACTTTGGTGGCCTCGGATCTGAATGGGGGGAGGCGGACTCTCTGGGTTCTTCCGGTGAAGAATGAGAGGATCCACTCCAGTGCCTTCTCTTGGATTCCGATGTTGTTGAGGCGCTGTACTAGAGCTATGAATAAAAGTAGTATTTTACTGCAGGAATTTAATTCAATGGTTTAAGTAGATTTCTGGTCATTTTTGATAACTAGTGAGAAAGTTCCTTTAGGAAGGTGTGCTTTGTTATTCCTGAGAGAAACCCAGTTTAGAAATGGTTTGTTTCTCAACCATACTCCTTGGTTAGCTGCTAACATTCCTGCAGAAACATTATCCTGGCCTCTGAGTCCAGGAAGGCATTAGTAGAGATTGCCCATCTGACAGGGAACAGAAACAGTTGGCAAAACAAATGGCAGTCTTAACAATTATTTCTTTTAATTGTAGGCGAAAATGATTTTGGTAAGAAATACTACCAGATTTTCCAGCTCTAACCCCAGCATGAGGGAATACCAATTTTTAGCTCTGACAAAAGGAGGACACCTAGGGGGTCATTAGGATGACGGGCGGACTTAGTCCGCCCGCCATCCTATTGGATTACAGGACCGCCCGCCATGAGGGCGGGGGTCCCTTGGGGGGTATTAGGATGCGCCCACCACAGTGGTGGGCAATCCTTCATTTTTAACATTGTGGCGGGTGGTGCTCTCAGCACCACCCGCCACAATGCTAAAAATGCTTGTAATGCATTTGCATACACAAAGCGGCAGGCACCGCGCGTTGCCTGCCGCATTGTGTATGCAAATGCAGGGGAGTACCACAGGTACCCCCCATGTGCACCCCCCACCTCGCCTTCACCATCGGGGCCCGCATGGGCCCCCAAAGTGAAGACCGCCTGCCTTTCCGTGGCGGCATTGCCGCCATGGAAAGGCATCTCCCAAAGCCCATACTAATATGGATGGCGGTGTCTAATAGACACTGCCACCATATTAAACCTTTTTTGTCCTGGTCACAAGGCGACCGGGGCGGAAAAGCGGCGGACGGTGATTCCGTCCGCCGCGGTATCCCCCGCCATAGTAATATGGCGGGGGAAATGGGTGGCGGGCGGGCAAGGATGTCGGGCGGATCGCCACCGCCCGCATGGCGGTGGCGATCCGCCCGACATCCTAATGGGCCTCCTAGACTCCATATGGGAGTTGCTAGGGGAAGCACCAGAACTACCTGATATTGAGGATGGTGAGAGTCACCATGTTTTAGGGCTCACTGCAGATTTGCAATAAACCAAGAGAGGAAGTGCTACAACAGGAGGTGAAGATGTTTCAAGAAAATAGCTAGGATTTGGGGGAGTGAATTCTTCAATGAGTGGCTAGTGCACAGCGCAAATCTGACACCTCACTAACACTTCCTCTAAACAGTTTTGGAAATGGGAAGAAAACATCTTAAAGAAAGAAGACGGCTTGGATGCTGGAGAAAATATTTTTATTGAGCACTGCAAATATTATATAGGTGTACAAAGTAAATCATAAGCATTTTGAAAACATTGCAAAAGAGCTATTCGGCATGAATCTTGTCCGCATGCTCAAACATAGCTTACATGGAACGCAAGTACTTTACAGAAAACACAGCATTACTTGCAGCATAAGTGTACACACTGTATAGTCAAACAGGTAATAACGACACTAATACGTGGTATCCTGTGCAGTACCCATTACATCCCCCACCTAAAATAACCCTCCCCAAACAATACCCCAACAAAACAAGTAACTTAAGGGACTCTACATAGACTATACACCACGCTGATGTTCCTGTGTCCGGTGAGTGTCAGGTCTGAGAACCCCAAGAAGGGGCGCGCACAGAGGGGGGGGGGGGGGGGGAGGATGGGGGAGGCAAACAAGGAGGGGAGCAAAAGGAAGGAAAGACCAAAGGGGAGAAAGGATAAAGTACCAGAGCCGGGGATAAGGGAGTGAAATGGAGGCATTCAGGTAGAACACAGGCAGGCATAAGTCCGCTAGCTCCTAGACCACTGCACCACTTTCCCTCATACCGTATTGCGATACCATGGGCTCAACTTCCTGCATAGCCTTGAATTGTTCCACTAGGTGAACCCAGTCCCGCGAAATCTGTCACTTTCGCAGTCCCCTGTATTCTTCACTGTGTAAAGCCTACCATTCAGCAACCGCCCATCTGCCCACTCCTTCGCGCCAAGCACCCATACGCAGCGCTAGAGTAGACTTCCAGTGTTGTGTTATCATACATTTCGCCAACATCAGAGCCAACTCTCCAAATCTAAGTAGCAATTTTACCTTCTTAGGAAGGGGGAATAGTCCCTGAAGGCAGGCCTCAATTGTGTCCCATGGTGTGCGCTCCCTCAACACCCCCAACCCCCGGACAACCTCCGACCAGAAACCCCGCAGTACCTGACAATACCATATCATATGAAGGAAATCAGCTTCAGGTGTCTTGCACCGCAGACATACTGCGGACATCGTGGGAAACATGTTTCGTGTATTGTTGCTGGGGCAAGGTATGCTTTATGTAGTATAAATAACTGGATCGTGTTTGAATGGCAATTCCGAGAGACACGCCGGGGATGTTCGAGCATTTGAGCCCATTCCCTATCTTCCAACTCCCACCCCAAGATCAAGTCCCACTTCTGCCTAAGGTGTATCAGTGGAACATGCAAATATTCTCTCAAGTAAAGGCAGCGCACCAAGTGTCGGCCATGTCCCAAAATGTGTAGTGATCTCAGCAATTGGAAAGTTGACGGTTCTGCTTCATCTGTATACCAATATACGGCTATAAAACATACCACCTCCCAGCCAGTAGATTCTCAAAGTTCGGTCACCAAAAAGGAGGTTTAACTACATACACCTCGATAAAAACAATAAACACAGTAAAAGAATTGCTGAACAAAAATACATCTGGAATAGATAATGAAATAAATGCAGTACAGCTGGAATTTTCCACCCCGGAAAAAAATAGACAACAGTTAATCCAGTTAAATACTTACTTGCACCCGAAAGGAAAAAGAAACGGCGCAAAATCCCTGGTGTTGGAACTAACTAAATTAATAACGGAAGGAGAAACCCCGAACCTTATTGTAACAGGTGATTTTAACATGTTCCTCTCAAAGAGCCAAGGAAACAACCATCGATTAGAAGATCATTTAAACAAAAGGGGGATCCCTCCATTGGAAGAGTGCCCATACGGAAAACAAACAAATCTATCTAAAAACCTATTAAAGGACCTAACAAACCTGGCCTCATTTCGATAAATGGCCGATCACCGGGGGACCGACCCCAAACTGCAACCTTCCACAACTTCAACTCTAGCACAGCGATAGATTACACCTTCCTATCTTATTCACTTTTCACATTAGTAAACAACTTTAAAATTGGTACGTCCGACTGCAGCGATCATCTCCCACAAGAAATGACACTGGTGGCACAGGGGACAGCATTAACAACTCCAACTGACGTGCAAAATCTACCGATCACGTCAAAATGTAAAAGAATCAAATGTAAAACAAGCGATCCAGAAAAACTTGCGAAAGATGCCAAGATCTGCTTGGAAAGAGTCAATCCATTCTATGAAAACAACATGACCGCCTGGGAAACCTTCCTGAAAAATTTTGGCCTAGCTAACTCCAAGAGCAATTCCGCACAAGAAATGTATGAATCACAGAAGCGAAAAGAACAACATGCCTGGCAGACAAGTAACCCAAAAACTTACCTTCTGACCCCACGAACTTGCAAATTAAAGCAAATAAAAACTGCAATCAGCAGAACTCTCCGCGGTCTGTGGAAAAACGGGAGCGATAAAAACCTAAAGACCGAATTGAGATCATTAAAGAACAACAAGAATAAGATCCTATGGCGCATAAAACAGGACTTCATAGAAAAAACATGGGCGAAATTGCTTTACGACTCCAGATGTAACAACAATGCGAGATTCTGGAATACTGTTAACAAAATTGAGAATCCTAAAGCCACTGGAGTAAATTTCCACATAATGGAGGAGACCTGGGTAAAACACTTAACCAACCATTTTTATAACGAAATTGATAGGCTATTGAAGACCTAGAGGTCCAGAAGGAGAGCACGAAGGGCCCAAAGCCACTAGCCGAGGAGACCAACTTCCCAGGCTCAACAGTACAGATCAAGGGAAGAATTGCGAAAGGCCGGAAAGAGGGAGCCTCAGGGCCAAATGGAATTTCCCCCCGCCCTCTATAAGCAAGAACCAAATTACTGGGCTGAGCAACTTCTCCCACTCTTCGTGCAAATATGGGGGGCAGAACAAACCCCCAAGCTCCTGGAAGGGATCAATTATTGCCCCGATTCATAAAAAAGGCAACAGGAGCGAACCAAAGAACTACAGGCTCATTGAACTTATTGACATAGATGCCAAATACTTTTCAGGGCTCCTCCTAGAAGAGCTAACAGCTTGGGCGTCAAAGAAAAACTTAATCCCCATCAATCAGACCGGTTTCCAAAAAAATACAGGGACAACGACAAACATTCTAGCCCTCTCCCTGTTAATAGATTCCACAAACACAATAAACCGCTATATGTGTGCTTCATTGACTATTCAGCTGCATTTGACAGCATAGACAGAGGAAAACTCTGGGCCAAGCTCTCAAGCTGGGATGCTTACCCCAAATTGTTGAACCTACTGATTTTACTACACACAGAAACTTGGATTCAAATAAAACTGGGGGCAGGTAACTGTTTATCAAGAAAAATATCAACTACAAAAGGCTTGAAGCAAGGGTGCGTCCTCACACCGACCCTGTTCAACCTCTTTATGTCCGATCTCTCCGATGACCTTGATAAATGCAATCATCACGCCCCAAAGCTAGGGGGCTTCACCTTGCCCAACCTACTGTACGCAGATGATTTAATATTAATAATCCAAACTCCTGTTGGTCTTTAACACCTTATCAACACAACGAGCAATTTCTCAGAGAAGAACGGATTAAGTATAAATTTAGAAAAATTTAAAGTGATGATATTAAATGAAAAACTCAAAAAGCCACACCCACAGTGGTTTCTGCGAGACCAGAAGATGGAAATAGTCAAAGAATACAAATATTTGGACATCATTTTCGACACGAAGGGCTCTTTCAAACAACAAAAAACGGTAATAAAGAACAGAGGAATATCATTGGCCATTGCACTAAAGAGTATTAAGAACAAAATAGCAGGTCCAAACCTAATGCCTCTGTTAGACATTCTACAAGCAAGACTATTGCCATCGATAACCTACGGCAGCGAATGTATGAGAGGGAGAGACAAGTCCACATTGGATAACGTAGTAGCTAAAGCAATGCGAATTCTTTTCAGTCTCCCGCCGTACACCTCGCCAGCACAACTAAGGCTTGAGTTTGGTCTACAGAAACAACAAATAGCACGCAAGGGTGCTTACGTAAAATGTTGGCATAAAGTAAAGAGTGCAGAGATAGGCACCATGAACACTTACCTTTGGAAAGAGATGGAAATAAACATGGACAGCCCTGCAATGGTCTATCTCCAAGCAGCAATAAGCACCCTTGTGTGTGTGCTTTGGGAAGCGAGCTGCACACATAAATGTTTTAAGCGGCTCGTTAACAAAACTGTGAAGATACAATCCCTGGAAGAAGATAAAGTAGCATTAACCAGGAGGTCTCACGGGTGGTTCGTGATCTAGAGCTACTCCAGGCTCCAACCACAGGCTTACCTAGGGACTGGCTTCTCAAGGGCGGCGAAGGAATCCTTTCTGCAATTGAGGATGGGAGTAATACCATCAAAAGAACATCTTCCCCCGTGGAGACGCTCGGAATCCAACACAAAGTGCCGACTCTGCGAAGATCCAAAGGAGGACGTTCTGCACTTGCTATGCAGCTGCAAAACCCTAGATAACGAACGGAGGAGACAATTAACACAACTTTGGAACCAAAGACGTCTGCGGACCCGCTGACAGGCACTGTTGGCAAGCTTTAAGGGAGAAGACATTCAATTAGCCTGCAGACTGGTTCGCTTTATGAAATTTGCAAACACCATGCTAAACCCAGCCATTAGTCCATGAACCGG
Source organism: Lissotriton vulgaris (assembly GCF_964263255.1). NCBI lineage: Eukaryota > Metazoa > Chordata > Amphibia > Caudata > Salamandridae > Lissotriton > Lissotriton vulgaris. The sequence goes on along the minus strand of NW_028251592.1, from coordinate 460,277 downwards.
AAAGATTCTGGTCTGTGAAAAACTCTACCCTGAAAGAACTGGAAAAACACTGCTCCGCGAAAAACTCTTACTTGTAAAGAATTCTCTCGTGCAAACTTTTGACAGAGTTTTAGCTCATTATTCCAAAGATCAAAAATCGTACATTGACTGTGTGTCACAGAAACCTCTGGCTTTTCAACTTTTTCTATTTAAGGAGAACATAAGTTCCTTTTCTATATATTTATATTTTTATACTTATTAATATTGCAAATTTCAAAATGCTTTTATATCAATGTGATTGTAATGAAATGTTTTCTTTTTTTTGTGCCTTTTTACGTGCTTTGCAAAAGTGCTCATTTATGTATTTTTAGACCAATTGCAAAGATTTTTATTAATCATGCAATAAAGAATGTACTTACTTATTTACTTACTGTATACCAATAAGTTCGAATGAAACGTGCTACAGCCGCATGAGTGAGAAACAAGGTGTCAAGCACTGAGTTTGCCCGTGCAAACTCTTCATGGGGTATCAGCTGGCCCTCAAAAAATAAATCCTCGTCAGTCCCTATCCCCTCCAGAGTCCACCCCTGTATTTGGATCATCAATAGTACCACACGCCTAGTAGGCAATCTACATCGGGGGATATTCGGGGCATACGGAAATGGTAACCTAGCCAACCTTTTCACCTGCACCCAATAATGTGATGCAACATGCAACAAGTAAGGAGGATCACGCAACTTCTATGCACCCGGACAGAGCTGCGATTGAAGAAGCCCACGTTTTTAAAATTCCAAAGAGTACCTAATTTCGAATACATTCTTACCTGCCAACCAATATGCCATCCACTGCAATTGTCCCACTATATAATACGTCCTAAAATCAGGTGCCCCCATGCCCCTTGCTACACTAGGTAGCTGCAGCTTAAACAGCGCCAACCGATGCCTGACCGCCCCCATATCAAAGATGTTAATAGCGTATCAAGCACTTTAAATATCCAAGCCAGCAGGACCACCGGTAAATTCACAAAGTGATAAAGGAGACGGGGTAGCATAACCATTTTTGACACCGCCACGCGGCCCGCCACAGTCAATGGCAATGAATTCCAGTAGGCAATCTGGGAGCGTAGCGAATTAATGGTGCGAACTGCATTACCATCTATGGTATCGGCGTTTGATCTACAGATATTGTTAGATCTAGGGGTCTCTAATTGGCAGAGGTAAGCACCTTAGACCAAGTAGGGACCCTTGCTTCTAGTCAGGGTGAAGGAATACACACAGTAGATAACCCCTGCTCCCCCTCTAGGTAGCTTGGCGCGAGCAGGCAGGCTTATCCCCAAGGCAATGTGTATAATAGTTGCACTCAACTCAAACAATGATCCCCCATCCACCACAAACTGAGACCACACAGGTAAGTATATTTATATAAATATATCTTTATCTAGTTTATGCAGTAAAAGATCAGCAGTACACGGTAATCACTTCTTTAGGCAAAGGTTGCACTTAATCTCAATGGTTGCCCTGGTGTTCAGGAAGTTTTAATAGCAAACTCAGTCTCAAGTCTCTTTAAATCAGTATAGAAAAATGATATAACTGACTTATCTCAAATAGGTTTAAAAACGAACAATCAAGCAATGTCAGTGTGCTAAGCTCTCAAGATTCAGCCCTGGGAGGAAATGAGCCCCAAGCGCTGCAAGCGCACCTCACCAAGTATTCCTAGAACTCTTTTCTTATGATCGGCACAGCCTCACACTCCTACTTGCTTCAGGCGCACCGCGCCTAACAGAGCACACTCGCTCCCCGCCCGGTCCCAGCAGCCCTCCGCCTGCTCTCGGATCCTCGGAGAGCGGCGGGGAGCTAGCTCGAGCAGGGACAGGCAGGCCAGGGGCAGGGGGGTACTCACGGCGCTCCCTCGGCGAGGTCGGGTCAATCTCCCCGGCTTCGACACTGATCACGCGGTTCTCGCAGAGGTCCTGATCACGTGGACCAATCCGGTCGCGGCACACAGGCAAGCCTCCACAGATGCCCGGGAGTCAGCCAATGACAGCGCGGATCCCGGGTTAAGCCCTCAATATTGTAGACACCGGCGGCCAATCAGGACACGGCTCCGGTGATGACACGGCGGCGCTAGGCCAATCCTAGCGCAGCGTTTGCTGAGGGGGCTCGTTCCTTTGGACCAATGGGAGCGCGGCAGCTTCGTTCTTCGCTACCGCAGCTCCGGTCATGGACGGCAAGTTCGGAGGGTGTTTCTGGCCCCCGGGCCGCGGCGATGATCAGGCGGTAAGGGATTCACGAGGGCACAGGTCACAACAAGACCGCCCTCACAGCCACAGGGTCGTTTTAAGGCAGAGCTCACAACGGGAGGCACCACGGACCCCCGCCTCACACAGAGTATGTGCCAATGAGCACACCGGTCTCTGCCCACGGTCAGCAGCTGGGCATAAATCACGAGGTCAGTCAAAACAGCAGGATCTTCACAGCGTCTTAGGGTTTCTTTTAGGAACCTTTTCACACTGGGTTCCAGGAACAGGAGGCCAGCTCTTCTCAGGCCCATGGAGATTCAGTTGAAGACACAGCACACAGCAAAGTCTTTTAGGTTCAAGTAAGCAGGGGCACAGCACACAGCAAAGTCCCTCTTCTCCTCAGCTTCAGTTGGTCAGCAGAACAGGTCAGCCCTTAGAGCACACAGCAAGGCAATCTTCCTTCAGATCTTCAGCAGTCCTTCTTCCAGCAGAGGATCCTCTTGATTGTAGAATCTGATTTTATGTTGTAAGGGGTCCTTCTCTTATACCCTAAAAAGTCTTTGAAGTTCTTTGAAGTCTTTGTGCAAGTGGGCCCTGAGCCCGGTCTAAACCAGTTCTGGGTGTTGCTGGGGCACTGGGGGTTTCCTGGCTTCCTTCTTTCTTTCAGTATCAGGGACAGAGGTGACATTCGCCCAGCGGGAGGGGGAGCCAGCATTGTGGTCAGGCAGGCACAGCCCTAGTCACTCCCAGGTGCTATCTCCTCCCACTTCCTTGGCAGCAGATGCAGCCTTTCATCCACGGGCTGACTCAGACAACCTCCTGGGGGCTCTGCAGCCCCTGTCACCCTCAAACCAGACAGTCAATCCACAAACAGTCCCAGACCCAGGCACACTGAAAGGTTAGACAAGAGAACAGCCACTTTCTAAAAGTATCATTTCTCAAACACAGAATTTAAAAACAACCTTTCCTAAAAGATGTGTTATTAAATTCTGAGTTCAGGGATATCAATCACTCATGTCCCATCTTGTTCCTATGGGAAGATAGGCTGGTATCCATTGGGACCAGCCTCCCCCATGTTAATCTATGGAGCAAGATAACCTTGCAGCAGTGAGCACACAAAATGGCTTCTGCTCACTACCAGAGCATGTTACCTGCACTAGTACATGCTCTACCTTACCCATACACTGCACCCTGCCCAGGGGGGTACCTTGAGCCTTCCATAGGGGTGACTGATGTGCACAGACAGGGAAGGGTTAGGCCCAGCCAGTGGGGACACTGGCTAGGCGGATATGGCAGTCCACTGACTGCACACAAGCACTGCGCTGGCAGGCCTGAGACACCATTTTAGGGCTATTTATGTAGGTGGCGCAATCTGCGCTGCAGGCCCACTAGTAGCATCTGTCATCACCAGCCCTGGCACACACAGTGCACTTTACTAGGGACTTCATGGTGATACAAATATGCCAATCAGGTACACCCAATCAATATGACAATTTACATAGGGAGCACTTACACTCTGGCACTGATCAGCAGTGGCAGAGTGTCCAAAGCATCTAAACCAGCAAAACCGAAATCCTGCACAGCATCAAAAATACAGGAGGCAGAGGCAAAAAGATGGGGGGAAAACCACGCCAAGGGTGTCAGGTCTAACACGTCTCCCCTCCAGCTGAAAGTAGGGAGAACTACCCAACCTCTTGGGAGTCCTCATCACTAAGGCGGAAGAATCTGGACAGACCATCAGCATTGGCGTGTTCTGTACCAGGGCGGTGCTCCACCGTGAAGTCCATCCCCTGTAAGGAAATGGACCACCTCAACAGTTTTGGATTCTCACCCCTCATCTGCATTAACCATCTGAGGGGCCTGTGGTCGGTCTGAACACGGTAGTGAGTCCCAAACAGGTAGGGCCTCAGCTTCTTCAGGGCCCAGACCACAGCGAAAGCTTCCCTTTTGATTGCACTCTATCTCTGTTCCCTGGGGAGTAGCCTCCTACTAATGAAAGCCACCGGTTGGTCTCCACCCTCATCGTTGATCTGTGAGAGTACTGCTCCCACGCCTTGCTCTGAAGCGTCAGTTTGCACAATGAACTCACTGGAAAAGTCAGGTGCCTTAAGCACCAGTGCTGTGCACATGGCAGTTTTGAGGACGTCAAAAGCATTTTGACAGGCCTCGGTCCAATTCCCTTTCCTGGGCTGATTTCTAGATGTCAGCTCTGTCAAAGGGGATACAATGGTGCCATAACCTTTGACAAACCGTCTGTAATACCCGGTGAGACCTAGAAAGGCTCTCACCTCAGTCTGGGTCTTGGGGGGTTCCCAAGCCAGAATGGTATTAATCTTCACCTGTTGGGGCGCCACCTGGCCGCTCCCCACCTGGTGTCCCAAGTACACCACTGATCCCTGCCCTATCTGGCACTTACTGGCCTTGATAGTGAGGCCTGCCTTCTGCAGAGCCTTCAACACTGCGCAGAGGTGTTGCAAGTGTTCCTCCCAAGTGGAGCTGAACACAGCAATGTCATCCAGGTATGCTGCGCTGAATTCCTCCAGCCCTGCTAATACCTGGTTGACCAGTCTCTGGAATGTGGCAGGGGCATTTTTCAACCCAAAGGGCATGACACGAAACTGGAAGTGCCCCTCTGGGATTGAAAATGCTGATCTTTCCTTGGCCCCCTCAGTTAAGGCAATCTGCCAGTAACCTGAAGTCAAATCAAAGGTGCTCAGGTACTGGGCAGCTCCCAACCGATCCACAAGCTCATCAGCTCTGGGGATGGGTTGCGCGTCAGTCTTGGTGACCGCATTGAGCCCACGGTAGTCCACGCAGAAACGGAGTTCTGGGGGGCCACCAGGTGTAGCAGCTTTCTTAGGCACTAAGACCACAGGGCTAGCCCAGGGGCTGCTGGAGGGCTCAATTACCCCTAGCGCTAACATCTTGGAAACGTCTTCTTTGATGCTAGCTCTGACCTTTGTCAGCCACCCTGTAAAACGTCTGTTTCACAGGCAGACTATCTCCAGTGTCCACATCGTGGACGCACCAGTTGGTGACACCTGGGGTCAGGGAGAACACGGGGGCGAACTGACCCGAGACCTGGCGACAGCCCTTCTGCTGCTCTGGGGTCAGGGTGGGTGAGAGCATCACACCATCCACTGACCCATCTTGCTCCTTGGTTGCCAGGAGGTCAGGGAGAGGATCACTATCCTCCTCCCCTCCAGCATCTGTAGCCATGAGCAAAGTCACTTCTGATCTCTCAAAGTGGGGCTTGAGGCAGTTCACATGCAACACTCTCAGGGGCTGCCTGGGAGTGTTCAGGTTAACCAAGTAGGTAACCTCGCTCTTGCACTCCACTACCTCATATTGCCCGGACCACTTGTCACAGAGCGCACAAGGCTCCACCGGCGCCATCACCCACACTTTCTGTCCAGGGTGGAACTCAACCAGAGAGGTGTTCTGATCATACCATCTCTTCATTTCCTCCTGGCTAGCCTCCAGGTTCTCTTGAGCGAGCTTCCTGAAGCGCTTGGTCTGGTTGCGGATGGCCAGCACATAGCTGAACACATCCTGAGGGGTTTTCCCACGGGATTTCTCCCACCCCTCCTTCACCTTCCCTCCGCTCTTGCCACTGGCCTGACAAGTTTGACAAGACTTACAAAAGGCAGCGACGTGCTTCTTCATCTGGGGCCAGTAGAAGTGGGTGACAAGCCTGTGATAGGTCCTGTCTTGCCCCAGATGTCCTGCGAGAGGCACGTCATGAGCCAGACCCAGTAGGAAGTTCCTGAAGCGCTCGGGTACCACCAGCACACGGGCTGCACCGGGCTCAGCAAACTGAGGCTCACTATAAAGTAAGTCATCCTCCCAGTAGATCAAATGTTCCTTGGACCCCAGGCCTGCTGCCTGGTCTGCAGCCTGCTGCCGCACACCAATGAGAGAAGGGCACTCCTTCTGAGCCTGGCAGAATTCCTTCCTGGAGGGCCACCATCTTGCTGCCACTGGGACAGCTCAGGCAATTCCCCCAGTTCGGCCACCTGCTCCCCTGTAGGTTCCAGGGCATCCCCCTCAGGTTCTGCTCCCTCCTGGACTGTGGGAACGGTGGGGGCTAGTTTCCCACGCCCTCTACCCCTTCCTCTCTTGGCAGGTCCCTGGGCCATTGTTCCAGGCTCCAGTTCAGCTAATCCACCCTTACTGGCTGCCATTGCACGTGTGGTCACACAGATCCATGCAGGCAAGCCCAACATTTCCAAGTGAGTCCTGTGCTCCACATCTTTCCATGGAGAGCTCTCCAGGTCATTACCTAATAGACAATCTACAGGCAAGGCATCACTTACAACAACTTCCAATATACCGGAGACTCCTCCCCATTCAAATGGAACACGTGCCAATTTGCAGAGGGGCACTGAACTGTCAGATCAAAAATCGTACATTGACTGTGTGTCACAGGAACCTCTGGCTTTTCAACTTTTTCTATTTAAGGAGAACATAAGTTCCTTTTCTATATATTTATATTTTTATACTTATTAATGTTGCAAATTTCAAAATGCTTTTATATCAATGTGATTGTAATGAAATGTTTTCTTTTTTTGTGTGCCTTTTTACGTGCTTTGCAAAAGTGCTCATTTATGTATTTTTAGACCAATTGCAAAGATTTTTATTAATCATGCAATAAAGAATGTACTTACTTATTTACTTACTGTATACCAATAAGTTCGAATGAAACGTGCTACAGCCGCATGAGTGAGAAACAAGGTGTCAAGCACTGAGTTTGCCCATGCAAACTCTTCATGGGGCATCAGCTGGCCCTCAAAAAATAAATCCTCGTCAGTCCCTATCCCCTCCAGAGTCCACCCCTGTATTTGGATCATCAATAGTACCACACGCCTAGTAGGCAATCTACATCGGGGGATATTCGGGGCATACGGAAATGGTAACCTAGCCAACCTTTTCACCTGCACCCAATAATGTGATGCAACATGCAACAAGTAAGGAGGATCACGCAACTTCTATGCACCCGGACAGAGCTGCGATTGAAGAAGCCCACGTTTTAAAAATTCCAAAGAGTACCTAATTTCGAATACATTCTTACCTGCCAACCAATATGCCATCCACTGCAATTGTCCCACTATATAATACGTCCTAAAATCAGGTGCCCCCATGCCCCTTGCTACACTAGGTAGCTGCAGCTTAAACAGCGCCAACCGATGCCTGACCGCCCCCATATCAAAGATGTTAATAGCGTATCAAGCACTTTAAATATCCAAGCCAGCAGGACCACCGGTAAATTCACAAAGTGATAAAGGAGGCGGGGTAGCATAACCATTTTTGACACCGCCACGCGGCCCGCCACAGTCAATGGCAATGAATTCCAGTAGGCAATCTGGGAGCGTAGCGAATTAATGGTGCGAACTGCATTACCATCTATGGTATCGGCGTTTGATCTATAGATATTGTTAGATCTAGGGGTCTCTAATTGGCAGAGGTAAGCACCTTAGACCAAGTAGGGACCCTTGCTTCTAGTCAGGGTGAAGGAATACACACAGTAGATAACCCCTGCTCCCCCTCTAGGTAGCTTGGCGCGAGCAGGCAGGCTTATCCCCAAGGCAATGTGTATAATAGTTGCACTCAACTCAAACAATGATCCCCCATCCACCACAAACTGAGACCACACAGGTAAGTATATTTATATAAATATATCTTTATCTAGTTTATGCAGTAAAAGATCAGCAGTACACGGTAATCACTTCTTTAGGCAAAGGTTGCACTTAATCTCAATGGTTGCCCTGGTGTTCAGGAAGTTTTAATAGCAAACTCAGTCTCAAGTCTCTTTAAATCAGTATAGAAAAATGATATAACTGACTTATCTCAAATAGGTTTAAAAACGAACAATCAAGCAATGTCAGTGTGCTAAGCTCTCAAGATTCAGCCCTGGGAGGAAATGAGCCCCAAGCGCTGCAAGCGCACCTCACCAAGTATTCCTAGAACTCTTTTCTTATGATCGGCACAGCCTCACACTCCTACTTGCTTCAGGCGCACCGCGCCTAACAGAGCACACTCGCTCCCCGCCCGGTCCCAGCAGCCCTCCGCCTGCTCTCGGATCCTCGGAGAGCGGCGGGGAGCTAGCTCGAGCAGGGACAGGCAGGCCAGGGGCAGGGGGGTACTCACGGCGCTCCCTCGGCGAAGTCGGGTCAATCTCCCCGGCTTCGACACTGATCACGCGGTTCTCGCAGAGGTCCTGATCACGTGGACCAATCCGGTCGCGGCACACAGGCAAGCCTCCACAGATGCCCGGGAGTAAGCCAATGACAGCGCGGATCCCGGGTTAAGCCCTCAATATTGTAGACACCGGCGGCCAATCAGGACACGGCTCCGGTGATGACACGGCGGCGCTAGGCCAATCCTAGCGCAGCGTTTGCTGAGGGGGCTCGTTCCTTTGGACCAATGGGAGCGCAGCAGCTTCGTTCTTCGCTACCGCAGCTCCGGTCATGGACGGCAAGTTCGGAGGGTGTTTCTGGCCCCCGGGCCGCGGCGATGATCAGGCGGTAAGGGATTCACGAGGGCACAGGTCACAACAAGACCGCCCTCACAGCCACAGGGTCGTTTTAAGGCAGAGCTCACAACGGGAGGCACCACGGACCCCCGCCTCACACAAAGTATGTGCCAATGAGCACACCGGTCTCTGCCCACGGTCAGCAGCTGGGCATAAATCACGAGGTCAGTCAAAACAGCAGGATCTTCACAGCGTCTTAGGGTTTCTTTTAGGAACCTTTTCACACTGGGTTCCAGGAACAGGAGGCCAGCTCTTCTCAGGCCCATGGAGATTCAGTTGAAGACACAGCACACAGCAAAGTCTTTTAGGTTCAAGTAAGCAGGGGCACAGCACACAGCAAAGTCCCTCTTCTCCTCAGCTTCAGTTGGTCAGCAGAACAGGTCAGCCCTTAGAGCACACAGCAAGGCAATCTTCCTTCAGATCTTCAGCAGTCCTTCTTCCAGCAGAGGATCCTCTTGATTGTAGAATCTGATTTTATGTTGTAAGGGGTCCTTCTCTTATACCCTAAAAAGTCTTTGAAGTTCTTTGAAGTCTTTGTGCAAGTGGGCCCTGAGCCCGGTCTAAACCAGTTCTGGGTGTTGCTGGGGCACTGGGGGTTTCCTGGCTTCCTTCTTTCTTTCAGTATCAGGGACAGAGGTGACATTCGCCCAGCGGGAGGTGGAGCCAGCATTGTGGTCAGGCAGGCACAGCCCTAGTCACTCCCAGGTGCTATCTCCTCCCACTTCCTTGGCAGCAGATGCAGCCTTTCATCCACGGGCTGACTCAGACAACCTCCTGGGGGCTCTGCAGCCCCTGTCACCCTCAAACCAGACAGTCAATCCACAAACAGTCCCAGGCACACTGAAAGGTTAGACAAGAGAACAGCCACTTTCTAAAAGTATCATTTCTCAAACACAGAATTTAAAAACAACCTTTCCTAAAAGATGTGTTATTAAATTCTGAGTTCAGGGATATCAATCACTTATGTCCCATCTTGTTCCTATGGGAAGATAGGCTGGTATCCATTGGGACCAGCCTCCCCCATGTTAATCTATGGAGCAAGATAACCTTGCAGCAGTGAGCACACAAAATGGCTTCTGCTCACTACCAGAGCATGTTACCTGCACTAGTACATGCTCTACCTTACCCATACACTGCACCCTGCCCAGGGGGGTACCTTGAGCCTTCCATAGGGGTGACTGATGTGCACAGACAGGGAAGGGTTAGGCCCAGCCAGTGGGGACACTGGCTAGGCGGATATGGCAGTCCACTGACTGCACACAAGCACTGCGCTGGCAGGCCTGAGACACCATTTTAGGGCTATTTATGTAGGTGGCGCAATCTGCGCTGCAGGCCCACTAGTAGCATCTGTCATCACCAGCCCTGGCACACACAGTGCACTTTACTAGGGACTTCATGGTGATACAAATATGCCAATCAGGTACACCCAATCAATATGACAATTTACATAGGGAGCACTTACACTCTGGCACTGATCAGCAGTGGCAGAGTGTCCAAAGCATCTAAACCAGCAAAACCGAAATCCTGCACAGCATCAAAAATACAGGAGGCAGAGGCAAAAAGATGGGGGGAAAACCACGCCAAGGGTGTCAGGTCTAACACGTCTCCCCTCCAGCTGAAAGTAGGGAGAACTACCCAACCTCTTGGGAGTCCTCATCACTAAGGCGGAAGAATCTGGACAGACCATCAGCATTGGCGTGTTCTGTACCAGGGCGGTGCTCCACCGTGAAGTCCATCCCCTGTAAGGAAATGGACCACCTCAACAGTTTTGGATTCTCACCCCTCATCTGCATTAACCATCTGAGGGGCCTGTGGTCGGTCTGAACACGGTAGTGAGTCCCAAACAGGTAGGGCCTCAGCTTCTTCAGGGCCCAGACCACAGCGAAAGCTTCCCTTTCGATTGCACTCTATCTCTGTTCCCTGGGGAGTAGCCTCCTACTAATGAAAGCCACCGGTTGGTCTCCACCCTCATCGTTGATCTGTGAGAGTACTGCTCCCACGCCTTGCTCTGAAGCGTCAGTTTGCACAATGAACTCACTGGAAAAGTCAGGTGCCTTAAGCACCAGTGCTGTGCACATGGCAGTTTTGAGGACGTCAAAAGCATTTTGACAGGCCTCGGTCCAATTCCCTTTCCTGGGCTGATTTCTAGATGTCAGCTCTGTCAAAGGGGATACAATGGTGCCATAACCTTTGACAAACCGTCTGTAATACCCGGTGAGACCTAGAAAGGCTCTCACCTCAGTCTGGGTCTTGGGGGGTTCCCAAGCCAGAATGGTATTAATCTTCACCTGTTGGGGCGCCACCTGGCCGCTCCCCACCTGGTGTCCCAAGTACACCACTGATCCCTGCCCTATCTGGCACTTACTGGCCTTGATAGTGAGGCCTGCCTTCTGCAGAGCCTTCAACACTGCGCAGAGGTGTTGCAAGTGTTCCTCCCAAGTGGAGCTGAACACAGCAATGTCATCCAGGTATGCTGCGCTGAATTCCTCCAGCCCTGCTAATACCTGGTTGACCAGTCTCTGGAATGTGGCAGGGGCATTTTTCAACCCAAAGGGCATGACACGAAACTGGAAGTGCCCCTCTGGGATTGAAAATGCTGATCTTTCCTTGGCCCCCTCAGTTAAGGCAATCTGCCAGTAACCTGAAGTCAAATCAAAGGTGCTCAGGTACTGGGCAGCTCCCAACCGATCCACAAGCTCATCAGCTCTGGGGATGGGTTGCGCGTCAGTCTTGGTGACCGCATTGAGCCCACGGTAGTCCACGCAGAAACGGAGTTCTGGGGGGCCACCAGGTGTAGCAGCTTTCTTAGGCACTAAGACCACAGGGCTAGCCCAGGGGCTGCTGGAGGGCTCAATTACCCCTAGCGCTAACATCTTGGAAACGTCTTCTTTGATGCTAGCTCTGACCTTTGTCAGCCACCCTGTAAAACGTCTGTTTCACAGGCAGACTATCTCCAGTGTCCACATCGTGGACGCACCAGTTGGTGACACCTGGGGTCAGGGAGAACACGGGGGCGAACTGACCCAAGACCTGGCGACAGCCCTTCTGCTGCTCTGGGGTCAGGGTGGGTGAGAGCATCACACCATCCACTGACCCATCTTGCTCCTTGGTTGCCAGGAGGTCAGGGAGAGGATCACTATCCTCCTCCCCTCCAGCATCTGTAGCCATGAGCAAAGTCACTTCTGATCTCTCAAAGTGGGGCTTGAGGCAGTTCACATGCAACACTCTCAGGGGCTGCCTGGGAGTGTTCAGGTTAACCAAGTAGGTAACCTCGCTCTTGCACTCCACTACCTCATATTGCCCGGACCACTTGTCACAGAGCGCACAAGGCTCCACCGGCGCCATCACCCACACTTTCTGTCCAGGGTGGAACTCAACCAGAGAGGTGTTCTGATCATACCATCTCTTCATTTCCTCCTGGCTAGCCTCCAGGTTCTCTTGAGCGAGCTTCCTGAAGCGCTTGGTCTGGTTGCGGATGGCCAGCACATAGCTGAACACATCCTGAGGGGTTTTCCCACGGGATTTCTCCCACCCCTCCTTCACCTTCCCTCCGCTCTTGCCACTGGCCTGACAAGTTTGACAAGACTTACAAAAGGCAGCGACGTGCTTCTTCATCTGGGGCCAGTAGAAGTGGGTGACAAGCCTGTGATAGGTCTTGTCTTGCCCCAGATGTCCTGCGAGAGGCACGTCATGAGCCAGACCCAGTAGGAAGTTCCTGAAGCGCTCGGGTACCACCAGCACACGGGCTGCACCGGGCTCAGCGAACTGAGGCTCACTATAAAGTAAGTCATCCTCCCAGTAGATCAAATGTTCCTTGGACCCCAGGCCTGCTGCCTGGTCTGCAGCCTGCTGCCGCACACCAATGAGAGAAGGGCACTCCTTCTGAGCCTGGCAGAATTCCTTCCTGGAGGGCCACCATCTTGCTGCCACTGGGACAGCTCAGGCAATTCCCCCAGTTCGGCCACCTGCTCCCCTGTAGGTTCCAGGGCATCCCCGTCAGGTTCTGCTCCCTCCTGGACCGTGGGAACGGTGGGGGCTAGTTTCCCACGCCCTCTACCCCTTCCTCTCTTGGCAGGTCCCTGGGCCATTGTTCCAGGCTCCAGTTCAGCTAATCCACCCTTACTGGCTGCCATTGCACGTGTGGTCACACAGATCCATGCAGGCAAGCCCAACATTTCCAAGTGAGTCCTGTGCTCCACATCTTTCCATGGAGAGCTCTCCAGGTCATTACCTAATAGACAATCTACAGGCAAGGCATCACTTACAACAACTTCCAATATACCGGAGACTCCTCCCCATTCAAATGGAACACGTGCCAATTTGCAGAGGCGCACTGAACTGTCAGCTGCCACCACAGGACGGAGTACATTGGGAATGATCTGCTCTTCAGACACCCATTGACACCTGACAGATGTCACACTGGCCCCTGTGTCTCTCAGAGCTTCTATCTCTTTTCCATTGATGGTCACCTTCTGCCCATATTTCTTAGTGTTTAAGGGCAGCAAGGTTTCCTGGGCCATCTCTTGGTCTCCTAAAGAGACAAGGGTCATCACTGCTAACCCCTCCTCCCCACTAGAAATCAAATCCCCTCCCAAAGCTACACTGGCTAACCCTGGTGTTGGAGCCCCAGTGGGTGCTGGAGGTTTGTTTGGACATTTGGGGGCAATGTGCCCCACCTCCATACATGAATAGCAAGTAGGCGGGGACCTGTTGTCCTGCTTGCCCTTATGGGGCCAGGACTTCTTAGGCATGGGGGATTGAGACTCCTTCTCCTGGGAATTGTTTTGGGGCCCTTTAGAAGACTCCTTTTGATTACCCTTGTCCACCCACTCTTCTGCTGGGGACCCTGTACACCTTTGGCTGGGGTACTTACCACCCCCTTGTGGACCCTGGTGCTAGTCCAGCGGTCCGCCTCTTTATAAGGCTCACTGGGATCAGTTAACTTGCTGTCTAAAAGATGCTGGCGCAGCTCTGGAACACATAGACTACTTAAGTGCTCCCAACTAATCAAGTGGCACAACCCCACATAATCAGTAACTTTGCTGCCCTTTATCCAACCTTCCAGTGCACGCGTGTACATACTCACACACTCCACCCAAGTACTTGAATCAAGCTTCTTGAAGTTCCTAAACTTCTGGCGGTACTGTTCTGGCGTGAGCCCATACCTGAGGTATAAAGCCTCCTTCATAGCGGGGTAGGATAACGTACCTGCTGCTTCTAAGGGTGCCAAGCCATCCCTCCCAGAGGCCTCAAAGTGCTTCCACAAACCTGCCCCCCAATTCTTCTCAGGCACTTCATTCATCTTTAGGGCAAGATCATACGATCTAAACCACGCATAAATATCCTCACCCTTCTGATAATTCTGTACCAGATCCTTTGGTATGTATACTTTACCCGCCTGTACTGGTTGTGCGCTGCCACCATTAGGACTGGACTCCACCGGTTTAGCTTTGATGTCCAGCTCCCTCATGCTCAACTCATGAGCCAATTGGAGTTTCTTCTCTTCAAAAGCAAGAGCATTCCTCCTCTCCTCCGCCTTCTTTTCACTTTCAAGGTGCAGTCTCCTCTCTTCTGCTTGGGCTTTGAGTTTAAAAAGCTCAATCTCATGGGCCCTAGCTCTCTGATTATCCTCCAGCTCCTCTGGAGAAATAATCCTACTGGAGTGGTTGCTGCCAACCCTAGACGCTGGACTCACTGGCAAATCACCGGATACAAAAGCATTTTCTTCTGTGCCTTCCTCTCCAGTAACATCTTCTGAGTCAACATATTTGGCCTCCCACCAGGCCCTTAGAGCTTTCCTAAACTCTTTCTTGTTTGAACTGCCCTTCACTGGGCATCCAAGCTGCTTGCAGAATTGCTTTAGCTGCTCCTTTCTGTAGATGAGCAACTCCTGAATTTCAAATTCCACTTCTGCTACTTCGCTCACAGCTTTCTGAGACATGATGCTTCCTGGACTTTCAAAAATAGGTTTCACCAAAAAGACAAAATCTTGTGCAACCTGTGCTGCTAAACTAGACTAGTGATGTATGAGAAATCACTGCAGGTCAAGTGCAAATATTAGTTCAAAATCCACACCGCTGTCCAACAACGTTAGATCTGGGGGTCTCTAATTGGCAGAGGTAAGTACCTTAGACCAAGTAGGGACCCTTGCTTCTAGTCAGGGTGAAGGAATACACACAGTAGATAACCCCTGCTCCCCCTGTAGGTAGCTTGGCGCGAGCAGGCAGGCTTATCCCCAAGGCAATGTGTATAATAGTTGCACTCAACTCAAACAATGATCCCCCATCCACCACAAACTGAGACCACACAGGTAAGTATATTTATATAAATATATCTTTATCTAGTTTATGCAGTAAAAGATCAGCAGTACACGGTAATCACTTCTTTAGGCAAAGGTTGCACTTAATCTCAATGGTTGCCCTGGTGTTCAGGAAGTTTTAATAGCAAACTTAGTCTCAAGTCTCTTTAAATCAGTATAGAAAAATGATATAACTGACTTATCTCAAATAGGTTTAAAAACGAACAATCAAGCAATGTCAGTGTGCTAAGCTCTCAAGATACAGCACTGGGAGGAAATGAGCCCCAAGCGCTGCAAGCGCACCTCACCGAGTATTCCTAGAACTCTTTTCTTATGATCGGCACAGCCTTCCACTCCTAATGGCTTCAGGCGCAAAGCGCCTAACAGAGCACACTCGCTCCCCGCCCCGGCCGGTCCCAGCAGCCTTCCGCCCGCTCTCGGATCCTCGGAGAGCGGTGGGGAGCTAGCTCGAGCAGGGACAGACAGGCCAGGGGCAGGGGGGTACTCACGGCGCTCCCTCGGCGAGGTCGGGTCAATCTCCCCGGCTTTGTCACTGATCACGCGGTTCTCGTGGAGGTCCCAATCACGTGGACCAATCCGGTCGCGGCACACAGGCAAGCCTCCACAGATGCCCGGGAGTCAGCCAATGACAGCGCGGCTCCCGGGACAAGCCCTCAATATTGTAGACCCCGGCGGCCAATCAGGACACGGCTCTGGTGATGACGCGGCGGCGCTAGGCCAATCCTAGCGCGGCGTTTGCTGAGGGGGCTCGTTCCTTTGGACCAATGGGAGCGCGGCGGCTTCGTTCTTCACTACCGCAGCTCCGGTCAGGGACGGCAATTTCGGAGGGTGTTTCTGGCCCCCGGGCCGCGGCGATGATCAGGCGGCAAGGGATTCACGAGGGCACAGGTCACAACAAGACCGCCCTCACAGCCACGGGGTCGTTTTAAGGCAGAGCTCACAACTGGAGGCACCACGGACCCCCGCCTTACACAGAGTATGTGCCGATGAGCACACCGGTCTCTGCCCACAGTCAGCAGCTGGGCATAAATCCCGAGGTCAGTCAAAACAGCACGATCTTCACAGCGTCTGTAATGGCAGAGTTTTTGGCTTTATTTAGCAGTGATATAGATCATTAGTCTTGCTCGCATCTAGTATAGGTATTCTTAGCCTGTGTTGGCCCTTTTAAGCCCTTTTTTCCAGATCTAGAAGAGGATAGCTGCTTAATATGCCTTTATTCTTGACTTTAACCTGTCTATTGCCTATTGGCTTTGACATATTAGACATATTGGTATGGTTTATGTAGGTATTCTGACAGAGCTAAGGAGCATTTCACCCCTTTCAGGCCTACAGGCCTAGAGCTAGAGGGACTCCATTTTGATGAAGCTGGGAGGCTTTTCAGGGCAAAGGCAATGTTTATAGTTAAGGCTGTTGTTCGCTTGGAGAGAACCGGTTCAGGCTGGCCCTTATCGAAAGAATGTATTTTTCTCCACTCCGAAGACACAACTTCAGGCTGGCCAGCTGGGAACGTGTCCTTGGTACGGGGAGGTACAAGAATTTGGTGGGCGGCAGGTTACTGGCCGTAACTTTCCATGAAAGGACAAGCTTCCATATTAGTGAGCTACAGGAGAGGAGGAGTGGTCAGTTCAGTTTTGGAGGTCAGTGCAGCGTGGTGTGCAGTTCAGCGTGGTGCTCAGAACAGCTTGGAGCACAGAACTGCTGGGAGCTCAGAACAGCTTGGAGCTCAGAACAGCTTGCAGAGAGAGAGAGGATGTCTGCTGGGAGCTGCAGAATAGAGTGCAGTTTTTGAATGGAGAAAGAAGGCAGACGATTGCTGAAGATGAGGAGAGAGAAAGCAGTGCAGAGAGCATCAAAGAAGGCTGTCAGCTGGAGCAACTGAACCAGAGGCGTGGTGATGTAGTGAAGGAGGGAGAGACAGAGAGAGCCCTAATCCCACCAGAGGCAGAGAGAGAGCCCTAATCCCACCAGAGGCAGAGAGAGAAATCTTCCTTCTAATAGGTGAGGTAGTCTGAATTAGTTACACTTACACTTTATGTCTAATCTTTTCCCTTTCAGCGGAGTGTTCCTGTTATGTGTAATCCTTCTCTTTCAAGCGGTGTGTTCTACCTATAGTCTTTGTCATATCTGTGTGAAGGTTTATATTGTACTAATAATAAATGACCCCATTAATTAGTGAATTAGTGTGCATGAGTTCTTTTATGATAAAGTTATCCTGGCTTCAAGCCAGTTGCTGTTGAGCCACTGATGGATAAGGGGGGTAGGAGCGCTTAAATCAGGAAACAACTCAATCACATAGTGTGTATATCTTTGTCCTCATACAGTAAGGATAATCTTTCCTGGTAAGTATTACTGTTTGAACAGATGCTACCCCTGATCAGGTAAGTAATAGTGAGGGAGAGAGGAGACTTGCAACCAAGGGACTAAGTTAGTACACCATCCCATAATATTATTGTAGTAGCAGACCCCTAGTGAAGAGACTTCCCAATATATATATATATATGTATAGGTGTTCATAGGAATGTGGTCGTCGTTGATATGCGGCGTTAATGAGAGCACTGGGGGGTCGAACCAGTGTGTATACCCACTGGATTGTGGCTTGAGTAAATGAGAGCGCCAGGGAGGATACTGGCGTGTAGTTTCGCAGGATTGTGAACAGTTTGGAAAAGGGAGCATTGGGTTCTGCAGGCCCATGTGTAGACGCACCGGATTGTGTGTCATATCTGCCCTAGGGTAGAACGGTCTGGGTCAGGGTGGCCGCGAGACCAACTGATGTGAATAAGTGTGGTGTAGGGTATGGATATCCCTAGTAATCAGTGAGTATTCTTAGTATCCCTATAGATTTAGTGGTGTTCTTAATAATATGAGCTTGTATATTGCGAGTTCCCCATCCTCAGGTAGGTACCAGGTGCCTGGATAGAGGAGTCCTGAGGAGGGAAGGTGAGTACGTTCTGGCTGGGTTGGAGGGGCCCCTGGGGGCTGATCCCACCTACTCAGAAAATCCAGCCATTACATCTGGCGTAGTCGAACAGTTTACGAAGCCTGTGTGCTTGGCCATGTGCTTAGATTGTTTCCCATGTGTTGTGTGGGAGTGCCCTGAGCGCCAGACATTACATCTGGCGTAGTCGTCATCTTACGAAGCCTGTGTGCCTGGCCATGTGCTTAGATTGTTTCCCATGTGTTGTGTGGGAGTGCCCTGAGCGCCAGACATTACATCTGGCGTAGTCGTCATCTTACGAAGCCTGTGTGCCTGGCCATGTGCTTAGAGAGTTTCCCATGCGTTCTGAGGGAGTGCCCTGAACGCTGGTTCCATCTGGCGTAATGTTGCAGTTTATGTAGCCTGTTAGATCTAAGGGCTTGAACAGTTGCAGCGTGAGGAGATTGCATTACATCATGGCATTTGGTTCATTCAGGGTGGAAGGAATGGTTTTCATCTTGGTGTTTAAACTGTCAGAGTTGAAGGATGGCATTACATGAGGAAGCCAGTTACATCTATGTGATAGTCCAATTGTATAAATGTGTGTAAAAAGTGCTTTTAAATTGCCCATTGAATTGCTTGCTGCATCTGCTTATGCTGTGCAATGTGAAATATGTTTATTGTAATATGATCTGTGGAGTTCTTTGAATATAGCTCCTTGTAAATATGGCTTGTGAATAGCGCCATATTATTGTGACTTGTAAGGTGCATGTTCTCATGTTGATCTGCTGTGTTCCTTGTGCATTGCGCCTTGGAAATGTTGTTTGTGAAAAGCTTGTCTTGTAAATATGACTTGTGAATAGCGCCATATTATTGTGACTTGTGAGGTGCATGTTCTCATGTTGATCTGCTGTGTTCCTTGTGCATTGCGCCTTGGAAATGTTGTTTGTGAAAGGCTTGTCTTGTAAATATGGCTTGTGAATAGCGCCATGTGGTCATGGCTTGGACAGGGCATGTTATCATTACGTTTGGCAGGAGGGAGCTGGATCTCTCTCGGGTGCTTGGGGATAACGTTTTTGAAAATATGTGTACGTGTCATCTGTAAACGTGAAGAAATGTGCTAATGATTTTCCCATGTATAAATGGACGTTGGGAAATGATTCTGCTTGAGCTGCCAAAGGGTTAATATCTTGAGTTGAGATGGCAGTCTTTATTTTTTACATGCTGTCAACATGCATGGTTATCTGACCTGACTATAAAAGTCAGTGGATTATTTTAAGGATTATTTGATGGTTTGATTTTGACTTTTTTTTTGGTTCTTTGGTCTGCCTATGTGTTTTGTCAGTTTCTTGACGGGAAGGTAACATCTTGTGTTTTGAGAAGGGTTCTGTTCATTTCACATTCCTTTTGAAATGCGTCTACGAATTTTTGTGTGGGTTTGCCTTGGAACTGATGTGGTTATAAATCAACCAGTCTGATTACGGGGAAAGCTGTGTTTTTTTTTTAAAGTGAGTGAAATGTTAAAAAGATGGCCCGTTAGAATGCATGCTACGAGCTGTTTTCATTAATTATTTCTGTGAGGGGTTTCCATCTAGACAGGAATGTGCTGGTTTGAGAATAATAAATCTTGCCCGACTGTGCATGGTGACATGTGCTTTTAATTAGTGAAAGGCAACCATGTGCCTTTGAAAGAAAAAAAATGTTAAAATGTAACATTATTATTTTCCCAAATGTGAATTAAAATGTATGCTTTTATAAATGTGTCAGCAAAACATTAAATTAAATACAATGTTAAAATGTATCTGCATTTTATGTTGTTTTACAAATTATTTCTCTTTGCAGCAGCTGAAAATGGACCATGTTAATTCGTTTTTTCTCAAATGCAGAATGTATAATCTTGTGTGCAAAAGATAGTTGCCCCTTTCTAAATAAGTGCCCATATTTTAAATGTCTTGCCTTTAGCTATATTAGTTGGACTAAAGTCTTTTTAAAAAACTGGAGCTTTTTTAATTGGCAGTACACTGTAACAGAATTGTTTTTTTGTTAAATTCTAGCTTCCGTTAGTTAGAAAATAAGGCATGAGAAATTTGTTTTTCGACCTTGGCAGACCAGCTGGTTTGTGCAGACGAGTTTTTTCCTTCATTCTGCAAGTTTCGATCACGTCCCAGTTCGTTATGATTGGCTACAATCCAATTTTCTTCCGCGAACGGCTTGTTTACTTAAGGGCGGGGTGACCTGGCTCTTCCCTTGGAGTTAGTTAGTCGTGATGGGCCTGGGCGGGCTTCTCTGACCAGGGAAATGGGAGGCTTGCAGTGCCCTGCTGATGCTGTGAGCTCATCATTTGGCGGGAATCCAAATTACTTCATACTGTAGCATGGCTCCTGCTCTGAAGGGTGGGGCTGGTTTAGTAAAGATTAGGGTATGTTAGGCCCTGCAAAAAGTTATTAAAAGTTAAATTTTGAATGTTTTTAATTAATTAGGATATTTTCTTTTCAATAATGAAAGGCACC
The DNA here is from genome assembly GCF_964263255.1 of Lissotriton vulgaris. Classification (NCBI taxonomy): domain Eukaryota; kingdom Metazoa; phylum Chordata; class Amphibia; order Caudata; family Salamandridae; genus Lissotriton; species Lissotriton vulgaris. Next base: position 439,784 of record NW_028251592.1, on the reverse strand, counting down.
CGGGGTGCTTTTTAAATGGAAAATTTTATTTTACAAGAATAATGATACTTGTTCTCTTGTTCCTAGGTTGCTGGGTTGTGGTGCGTGCGTGCGTCGGCCCACCCCCCTCCCACTCCCTTTATTGTTTTAGCTTTTTACTTTCATGTTTTTATTTTAGTTTATTATTTTTTGGATGATGGAACCAGACCAGACCAGACCAGACCGGGTAATGGATGGCCGCATTGGAGGAAGTGTCCGGATACCGAGGATGCAGGGTGGTGGCCTACACTGAAGACTTTTGGACTAATAATTTTTTTTTTAATTCCTTGGCCTGCATTATTCCCATGTTTTTCTTGTCATCACTACGAGCAGGCCCCACTTAAAAAAAATATAAAAAACACTCCAACATGTTTTATTTGTTACAGAATTTTAAAAGGATTTCATGAATAATCCCTTGGACAAGCAGGCCCCACTTTTAAAGCAAAAAAATATGTCACCTATTATAGTTTTTCTGTTTTCTTCAAAACAGTTTTTGCGTGATTTCAATGAAGGACTTTTTTGAATGGCGGTGCCCACATGTGTTCTTAATGTTACACCAGCTATCTTGTACAAATGGGGTTGTTGTAGTTTTTTACTGTTCTTACATTTTCACCTTGATTGATCAAAGGGTGGTTACCTTAAAATTTGGATTGTTCTGGGTGGTGTGTCTTTTAGTATGATTATGTATTAATGTTTGCCCAAACCTTGACACAGTTTGTCATGTTTATTTCTCAGATTTCACTTTAAATTGACAAATATTAGTAGGTAGGCCTCATTTAGGCCTATTGTTATTTTCATCTCACATATTAGCCCCTACACCAATAGTTTCATGAGTCATCATTAGCTTAAGTTGCCTATAGTACGTAGGGCTCATTTAGGCCCTTTCTTGTTCTATCATTAGAAGTTGAGGCACATTTAGTTTGAGGATGCTTTGGTTAGTTTCTGTTGTTATCAGATATGTTTCAGCATTCAAGTCAAGGGTGCTTTGATTTGTTTTTAGGTTTCTATTCCCTACAATTGAGTTTCAGGTGGAATTTCCTTGAGTTGTCATTGTTTTTAGGGAGTTTTTTAGGTTTTGATTTGTTGATAGATTGTGTTGATGTTTGTTTATTTAGATGTTATTGTTTATAAGATGTTCGCAAGATAAGGATCTAAGGGTGGATGGCAGAGATATTTAGCAGTGATATAGATCTTAATCTTGCTCACATCTAGGATAGGTATTCTTAGCCTATGTTGGATAGATTATGTTGATGTTTGTTTTGATGGTTGTTGTTGTTTATAAGATGCTCGCAAGATAAGGATCTAGGGTGCAATGTAATGGCAGAGTTTTTGGCTTTATTTAGCAGTGATATAGATCATTAGTCTTGCTCGCATCTAGTATAGGTATTCTTAGCCTGTGTTGGCCCTTTTAAGCCCTTTTTTCCAGATCTAGAAGAGGATAGCTGCTTAATATGCCTTTATTCTTGACTTTAACCTGTCTATTGCCTATTGGCTTTGACATATTAGACATATTGGTATGGTTTATGTAGGTATTCTGACAGAGCTAAGGAGCATTTCACCCCTTTCAGGCCTACAGGCCTAGAGCTAGAGGGACTCCATTTTGATGAAGCTGGGAGGCTTTTCAGGGCAAAGGCAATGTTTATAGTTAAGGCTGTTGTTCGCTTGGAGAGAACCGGTTCAGGCTGGCCCTTATCGAAAGAATGTATTTTTCTCCACTCCGAAGACACAACTTCAGGCTGGCCAGCTGGGAACGTGTCCTTGGTACGGGGAGGTACAAGAATTTGGTGGGCGGCAGGTTACTGGCCGTAACTTTCCATGAAAGGACAAGCTTCCATATTAGTGAGCTACAGGAGAGGAGGAGTGTTCAGTTCAGTTTTGGAGGTCAGTGCAGCGTGGTGTGCAGTTCAGCGTGGTGCTCAGAACAGCTTGGAGCACAGAACTGCTGGGAGCTCAGAACAGCTTGGAGCTCAGAACAGCTTGCAGAGAGAGAGAGGATGTCTGCTGGGAGCTGCAGAATAGAGTGCAGTTCTTGAATGGAGAAAGAAGGCAGACGATTGCTGAAGATGAGGAGAGAGAAAGCAGTGCAGAGAGCATCAAAGAAGGCTGTCAGCTGGAGCAACTGAACCAGAGGCGTGGTGATGTGGTGAAGGAGGGAGAGACAGAGAGAGCCCTAATCCCACCAGAGGCAGAGAGAGAGCCCTAATCCCACCAGAGGCAGAGAGAGAAATCTTCCTTCTAATAGGTGAGGTAGTCTGAATTAGTTACACTTACACTTTATGTCTAATCTTTTCCCTTTCAGCGGAGTGTTCCTGTTATGTGTAATCCTTCTCTTTCAAGCGGTGTGTTCTACCTATAGTCTTTGTCATATCTGTGTGAAGGTTTATATTGTACTAATAATAAATGACCCCATTAATTAGTGAATTAGTGTGCATGAGTTCTTTTATGATAAAGTTATCCTGGCTTCAAGCCAGTTGCTGTTGAGCCACTGATGGATAAGGGGGGTAGGAGCGCTTAAATCAGGAAACAACTCAATCACATAGTGTGTATATCTTTGTCCTCATACAGTAAGGATAATCTTTCCTGGTAAGTATTACTGTTTGAACAGATGCTACCCCTGATCAGGTAAGTAATAGTGAGGGAGAGAGGAGACTTGCAACCAAGGGACTAAGTTAGTACACCATCCCATAATATTATTGTAGTAGCAGACCCTTAGTGAAGAGACTTCCCAATATATATATATATATATATATGTATAGGTGTTCATAGGAATGTGGTCGTCGTTGATATGCGGCGTTAATGAGAGCACTGGGGGGTCGAACCAGTGTGTATACCCACTGGATTGTGGCTTGAGTAAATGAGAGCGCCAGGGAGGATACTGGCGTGTAGTTTCGCAGGATTGTGAACAGTTTGGAAAAGGGAGCATTGGGTTCTGCAGGCCCATGTGTAGACGCACCGGATTGTGTGTCATATCTGCCCTAGGGTAGAACGGTCTGGGTCAGGGTGGCCGCGAGACCAACTGATGTGAATAAGTGTGGTGTAGGGTATGGATATCCCTAGTAATCAATGAGTATTCTTAGTATCCCTATAGATTTAGTGGTGTTCTTAATAATATGAGCTTGTATATTGCGAGTTCCCCATCCTCAGGTAGGTACCAGGTGCCTGGATAGAGGAGTCCTGAGGAGGGAAGGTGAGTACGTTCTGGCTGGGTTGGAGGGGCCCCTGGGGGCTGATCCCACCTACTCAGAAAATCCAGCCATTACAGCGTCTTAGGGTTTCTTTTAGGAACCTTTTAACCCTGGGTTCCAGGAACAGGAGGCCAGCTCTTCTCAGGCCTTTGGAGATTCAGTTGAAGACACAGCACACAGCAAAGTCTTTTAGGTTCAAGTAAGCAGGGGCACAGCACACAGCAAAGTCCCTCTTCTCCTCAGCTTCAGTTGGTCAGCAGAACAGGTCAGCCCTTAGAGCACACAGCAAGGCAATCTTCCTTCAGTTCTTGAGCAGTCCTTCTTCCAGCAGAGGTTCCTCTTGATTGTAGAATCTGATTTTCTGTTGTAATGGGTCCTTCTCTTATACCCCAAAAAGTCTTTGAAGTTCTTTGAAGTCTTTGTGCAAGTGGGCCCTGAGCCCGGTCTAAACCAGTTCTGGGTGTTGCTGGGGCACTGGGGGTTTCCTGGCTTCCTTCTTTCTTTCAGTATCAGGGACAGAGGTGACAGTCGCCCAGCGGGAGGTGGAGCCAGCATTGTGGTCAGGCAGGCACAGCCCTAGTCACTCCCAGGTGCTATCTCCTCCCACTTCCTTGGCAGCAGATGCAGCCTTTCATCCACGGGCTGACTCAGACAACCTCCTGGGAGCTCTGCAGCCCCTGTCACCCTCAAACCAGACAGTCAATCCACAAACAGTCCCAGGCACACAGAAAGGTTAGACGAGAGAACAGCCACTTTCTAAAAGTACTATTCTCAAACACAGAATTTAAAAACAATCTTTCCTAAAAGATGTGTTATTAAATTCTGAGTTCAGGGATATCAATCACTTATGTCCCATCTTGTTCTTATGGGAAGATAGGCTGGTATCCATTGGGACCAGCCTCCCCCATGTTAATCTATGGAGCAAGATAACTTTGCAGCAGTGAGCACACAAAATGGCTGCTGCTCACTACCAGAGCATGTTACCTGCACTAGCTCTACCTTACCCATACACTGCACCCTGCCCAGGGGGGTACCTTGAGCCTTCCATAGGGGTGACTGATGTGCACAGACAGGGAAGGGTTAGGCCTAGCCAGTGGGGACACTGGCTAGGCGGACATGGTAGTCCACTGACTGCACACAGGCACTGCGCTGGCAGGCCTGAGACACCATTTTAGGGCTACTTATGTAGGTGGCGCAATCTGCGCTGCAGGCCCACTAGTAGCATCTGTCATCACCAGCCCTGGCACACACAGTGCACTTTACTAGGGACTTCATGGTGATACAAATATGCCAATCAGGTACACCCAATCAATATGACAATTTACATAGGGAGCACTACACTCTGGCACTGATCAGCAGCGGCAGAGTGTCCAAAGCATCTAAACCAGCAAAAACGAAATCAAGCACAGCATCAAAAATACAGGAGGCAGAGGCAAAAAGGTGGGGGAAAAACCACGCCAAGGGTGTCAGGTCTAACAGATATTATTCCCCAAGTAATTAAAAGTGACAGGCTCAACTCAGAATTGCATTTGACCAAATTGTGGGAGACGCATAAGTATTATAGAAGGCAAAGGCAACCAATTTAGAAGCATTAAGACACAAGCCAGAAATTTCCCCAATCTGGAAAGGCAGCAGCTATCATGTTTTTGTCAACATCCAAATCACGAAAATATAACAGCATGTCATCGGATTATAAGGATACTGAATGTATCACCCCATGCAAAGGGATGCCATATGGGATCATAATCTGACACAGGTACTGTGCAAGAGGCTCAAGGGCCAACACAAAAAGCATGGGGGATAAGGAACAGCCCTGGCGTGTACCCCAGGATATTACATTAGAGAAAGAGATGGTCCAACCCGTCTTAGCACGCGCTGTGGGACAAGTATATAACCATTTAATCCATGCACAATAGGACTGGGGCAGGCCAAATTTAGACAACACCGCTAGCATATACGGCCAGCTGAGAGTATCAAAAGCCTGGCACACGTCTAAAGACAACCAACCAACAAGAGGGGAAGAGTCTGACGCCACATGTATTAAGGCATGAAGCCGGCGGATATTCAAAGAGGTACTGCGTTGGGGTACAAATCCACATTGGTCCGTATGGATCAAACAGGGAAGGAGTGGAAGGAGTCGCGCACCAAGACCGTACTAAGTATCTTATATTTTGCATTCAGAATAGGAAGTGGCCTATAAGATAGAAGATCAGTTGGTACCTTGTCCGGTTTCAATAAGGACATGACTATCGCCTCCCTAGTAGTAGGAGGCAAGACCTGCTCTCTAGGGAAGTAGTATAGAGTTGCAACAACCTTGGAATAAACTTATCGGCAACTGTGAAGTAAACCTCCACAGGGAGGCCATTGGAGCATGGTGTCTTGTTGCGGGACATCGCCTTTATCGCCACCCAAATTTCTGCAGCAGTAATCTGAGCAACCAACTCCTTGGCCATCGAATCAGCAACCGTGGGAAGCTGAACCCCAGACAAGACGGAAAGTATGGAAGCCAAGACCTCTAAACATGGGGCGGCATACAAACAAGCATAATATTCCTGAAACGCAGCATTAATCTCACCCTGAGACGTAACCAATACATTATTAACTGTATTGACAGATAAAACAGGAGTAGGACTCACGGTATGTTGGATCAGTCTCGCCAATAGGGTACACGCCCTATCCGCCTCTGAGTGTATTCGCAGTGTGTAAGCATCAAAATCCAACTGACGTAAACGCTCTAACAACTCCTCCTACTTAATCCTAGCGGAATGCAGCAGCTCTCCACCGTCTACACTCCTCTGCCCGCCACCTCCAGGGCCTGCAATTTCCCCCTCTAAGTCAGTAATGTCCCTGATCGTTTCCCTCCATGATCCCACTTTGAAGACCTCCCACTCGATAGCCCTGGACGAGGCAGTACCTTCATTCTCCACAAAAAATGTGTCAATAGCCGTATCCAATGCCGCCCGATAAACCTGGTCTTTCAATTGTGGAGGCTGCATCCTCCACGTTGGAATTGGAGCAGGGGAATGGCCCCAAATCAATCGCAGTTTTATGGGTTTACAGTCAGATATAGTCTTGCCCAGAAACTCACAATATGTAATAGAAGAGGAGAGACCCGGAGTGCAGGGAAAGTGTTCCAGACATGTGTGCAACTTATGGGGGTAAGAGTAAAAGGAATAATCCCTAATGCTCACCTGCATTGCCCTTCAGATGTCCAATAAATCCCAACTTTGTGCCCAACGAGTCAAGGCTATGGCCTGCGCCCTCGCCGCCATATTAAATAAAGAAGGATGGGAACGATCCAGGCCAATGTCGAATACTGCATTTAGGTCACCCCCCAGAAACCACAGGACATGGGACCAGCCAGCAAGTGCACGGGATACCCGCGTGAAGAATGCCTCTTGGTCCGTATTTGGTGCATAGAGGAACCCCAGCACAACATTCCCAACAAAAGAGAAAACCAGCCCTGATTATCTATCTTGCACTCATTAAGAGAGAAGGGGATGCCCGCCCGAACCCAAATGGCAGCCCCCCTGGAAAAGGCTGAATATGCCGCTGCGAAAACTTGACCATGCCATCTCCTTTGTAGTTTTGTAGTTTCAGTGGGGATCAAATGAGTCTCTGAATACAAATTATGTGTGCCTTACAGCGATGTAATTGCGCAGCTATTCCATGTCGTTTAGCCATGGAACCCATACCTCGCACATTCCACAAGACAAAGGTATAAGAATTAACAGCAGGCATCATCAAATAGAATAAAGAGCCACCCCGGAACCCAGGCCCACCCATCCACCCCCACCCACCCCCTACAATCCCCAGACCATGCGGCATAGTTACAACAAATTCAACAGAGTCCCAATACTGAGTCCAATGCCCAAACATCGTTCGACCAAACCGTGCAAACAAAGTTAACATACTTCACATTCAACCAGTGCTACCGCCTTTGGGGGAAGGTCGCCAACAAAATCAACAGCTGTAAAACAGCAGTAAGGCACTTATGAAAGCGCCCAGAACGTGGGCCGGGCCTGGGAACTTACTCATCCGTTCCCACCTGTTGTAACGGCATGCAAGTTCCAGGATGCTCTGCCTGTCGGGGGCGAAGGCACATGCAGTGAATTATAGATCTTCAATCCAGACAGGAAAACAACAAAAGGCTGAGCATATCCTACAAGGCATAAGACAAAGAACTAAGAGTCTGCCGAGGCTAGAGGATCATTGCTGAGTCGCGAGATCACAGAAGGAAACAGTGCAATGCTACCATCAGAATCAGTGTCAGTGGTCAATCCTTCAGACGGGCTAGAGCTGATATCTGGGCGAGTGGTGCGAAAAGTGGAGGCAGTGTGTAGAGCCATTCGCCTGCCCTCCAGTACTTGCTGATGACCCAAGGAACTGGAGATCGAACTTTGAACGGAGGAGGCCCCTCTTACGCCTCGGAGGGGGGCGCTGCGATTTGGGCAGTGAGGAGTCCATGTGTCTCATAGGTTGGACATCGGAGAACGTCTTGTCTAGCCATTCCCACGCACAGTCAGGGGTATCAAAAAACAGGGAAAGCTGTTCACGAGCACGTGCCTTCACCTCCATAAAGGAAAATCTTCTGCGCTGGACTGTAAAAATGTAATCGTGAAAGAATGAAATCTTGGCATTGTCAATCAGTAGAAGACCATTATTTCTTGCCACCCGCAGTAGATGATCCCGATCCCTGTAATTTAAAATCCTGGCCAGGATGGGGAGCGGGTAAGCACCTGGAATTGGACATCGTGTGGGAACCCGATGCGCCCTCTCGACCTGAAATGTTTCGACTGTCCGGTAGGGGCCTCAGTAGTCTTTATCCAGTTCGCAATATATTCCGTAGGCGAAGAACCTTCCGTTCTCTCCAGCAGACCCATGATTCAGAGGTTATTCCGCCGTGCTCGGCCGTCTGCATCATCAGACCGCACCTGGAGGGAGTCAATCTGTTGACGCATGTGTTGTAATTGCTCTTCATGAGCCTGCACCTGGGGTACCATGGTGTCTACCTTCTGCTCAGTCGTTCTAGCCCTCTCAGCTAATTTCTTATGATCATCTTTCAGCAAGTTGAGATCAACCGAGATTATGCCCAGCTGCGCTTCCAATACAGAATGGAAATCTCGAATCTCTCGCAAAATCATGTCCAGCATGTCCTCCAAAGTATTGGTCTCCACAGCCCCCTCCGTCTGGTGGGACAGGGCGAATGAAGGACCCGAAGTCGGAGAGAAATCCTGCTCTTTCGTACCTTGTTGGCACCCTAGGCCTTCCCTTGCCCATAGTCAGCGTCATGGTGGGGCCAGGTAGCGAGCACCCAGCAACAGCAATTGGATAGCAATGACTAGACCACAGTCAGCGGAGAGCCGCACCAGAAAACAAGCAACCGCCACCAGTCAACAGCACAAGGCAGTAGTAAGGAATCCACTCAGTTCAATCGCAAGGGCAACCCAGGTACCCTGGCAGGTTATGGTAGCCACTATCCTGTGGAACAGCGAGCCCCTCCAGCTCACCGGATTGAAAATAGAGGAAATGGCATCAATAAAGTTTTCATGCAGCTCCTGTGTAACCAAGTCCAAGCAGCTCAGTTAGGCCTCTGTGCAGCCAAGTGTTCCCACTGGCCACACACCAATGCAGGGCACCAACAGCAAGCTCATGCCAGTCCCAGTGCACCTCTGATACTAACTCTTCACCAGGTACCACTGCTCCAGGCAAGGCACCGCCGCGGCCACGTGGCGTGATAGGGCTCCCTTAGATATACAGTTGCCGTTTTTCCATAACACCCAGCTTATGAGACAGGATAAGGGAGGCAACACCAACCAACTCGGACAGTCCGCACCTCCACAGCCCCACCAGTAGTCCAGGAAGGATCTCTAGGCACCACCCTTTGCAGTGGCGCTGGATAAAAGTCACAGCGCTTACCTACAGCGCTCTCCACAATATCACCCCAGCAATAGGGGGTACCACTCCAATACTCCTAGCCACTCCTCTGATCCACAGTGTGAGGCATGCACAGCTGGGGTCTGCCGAGGAACCTCCACCGATCTGTGGTGCAATGCAGCCCCACAACCACTCGGGGCGTCTTCGGGGGAGTCTCCCCCAGTAACGGGCACAACAGCACCAGCGCACCGGCGCGTCACCCACCTCTTCAGGCGGCAGCAGGAACAAAACTTGAAAGAATCAGATGAGAGAGAATAGAATCACAAAAAGAAAGAAGCGCTTGATAGTTCAAGAGCACACCACGAAGAGGAAAGGCTACACATGAAACCATCAAAGCTCGACAAAGTCCGAATGAGCTTAAGTTAACAAGATAGATTCACCGCGCTAAGCAGTGAACAAGGCTTTCAGAGCCATCACAAGAAACGATAAATTGGCAAAGAAGTCCTTAATTAAATAACCTTGGCTCGAAGAAAAGGAGGTTATCTAGTTCCCTTGATGGTATCTGGAGACCACGCTTCAGTTGGAAGAGTAGTTCTCTAATCACCCTTGTCTTGAGGAGGCCAAGATTCCTGGAGGCCGAAACGAGTCCGCGTCGACACGCCATTTTTCGACAAGAGGAGTCTGTTGATACATTGTACTAGAGTGAACTTTTTTGTTGAACACAATCTGAAATTATGATTCAAGAATTTGTAGAATCGATTGTGTTGGTACACAACTTCCTCTTAGTGGATCCCCTGAGTGAATAGGCGGCACTCTCTTTAATTTAATAGTTCTTCGTTGGGTAAAAAAAAGAATTGCTTTCGTGTGATAGAGTTCTTTTGTATTTAAGAGTGTGAATATAGATATTCCTTTGAAACTGAGATGTATGTATGTATATATGTGCATTTGACATGATAAAATATAAAAAATATTAAAAGACTGATTACTTTTAAGTACGGATTACTACAAATAAAATTAGTAATCCCTACGATGACTAGGCATGTGATCTTTTGTATATAACATAATCCGAAAATAATATTGAGAATTGTGTTCCCCCAATCACAAAACCTATAACCCTTGATTTGTATAGGATTTCGGTATTGATCCCTCCCGACCATTTTTTCTCTTTGAAGCCATACACCAATGCAGGGCACCAACCACAAGCTCATGCCAGTCCCTGCGCACCTCTGATACTAACTCTTCACCAGGTACTACTGGTCTAGGCAAGGCACCGCCGTGGCCACGTGGCGTGATAGGGCTCCCTTAGATATACAGTTGGCGTCTTTCCATAACACCCAGCTTATGAGACAAGATAAGGGAGGCCACACCAACCAACTCGGACAGTCCGCACCTCCACAGCCCCACCAGTAGTCCAGGAAGGATCTCTAGGCACCACCCTTTGCAGGGGCGCTGGATAAAAGTCACAGCGCTTACCTATAGCGCTCTCCACAATATCACCACAGCAATAGGGGGTACCACTCCAATACTCCTAGCCACTCCTCCGATCCGCAGTGTGAGGCATGCACAGCCGGGGTCTGCCGAGGAACCTTCACTGATCTGTGGAGCAATGCAGCCCCACAGCCACTCGGGGCGTCTTCGGGGGAGCCTCCCCCAGAAACGGGCACAGCAGCACCAGCGCACCGGCGCGTCACCCATCTCTTCAGGCGGCAGCAGGAACAATACTTGAAAGAATCAGGTGAGAGAGAATAGAATCACAAAAAGAAAGAAGCGCTTGATAATTCAAGAGCACACCACGAAGAGGAAAGCCTACACATGAAACCATCAAAGCTCGAAAAAGTCAAAGTGAGCTTAAGTTAACAAGATAGATTCACTGCGCAAAGCAGTGAACAAGGCTTTCAGAGCCAGCACAAGAAACGATAAATAGGCAAAGAAGTCGGGGTCTGCCGAGGAACATCACCGATCTGTGGTGCAAAGCAGCCCCACAACCACTCGGGGCATCTTCGGGGGAGCCTCCCCCAGCAACGGGCATTGCAGCACCAGCGCACCGGCACGTCACCCACCTCTTCAGGCGACAGCAGGAACCCAACGCCCCCCAGCACCTCCGGGCAGAACACCTCTCAAGGGACTCAGCTGCTGTGATGAATTCTGGGCCCAGAGCCGCGGTCCAGCGTGGATGCCGCCGCCAGTTACAGGCGCCCGCAGACCCGCAAGGCCACAGGATAGCTCGCGGATCCTGACTCACAGCAGGCCTCAAGAAGGCCAGAAATCACCGCCGCCTATAGGACCTTTCCAGGGGGCACCAGATGTCCCGAAAACACAGTTGAGGCAGCCCTGCTGTATGGGTATGCCAGCCGCTCCCTTTCTACCGTCTGACAAGGAAGGGAGAATTGGATAAATGCTCAGATTTGAAGCCTCGGCCCGGAGCTCGTCGCTTATGCGACCACCTTCTTGGGCTGCAGATCACGCCCCTGAATGGACGTGTTCTCTGATGGTGAAGTAGTTGACCTTCCGGCCGACCGACCGTAGAATTCAAATTAGCCATTGTCGAGGCCGTGAGCTCCCTAGCTTTGACTTCGTCTAATTTTACTCTCATCGGGGACCTTAACCTACACTTTGATCGTCCTTCAGACCCATAAATCGGCAGCTTACTCGCCGACCTCGCTGCCTGTCAATTGAGACAGCTGGTGGTGGGTGCTACCCACACTGCTGGGCACCTACTGGACCCAGTTTTCTTCAATATTCCCTTGCTAACAGTCAATGCTCCTGGCCCACTATGTTGGTCAGATCACCTCCTAGTATCCCTCTCCCTTCTGCTTCCCGACACACTTCCCAGAGCTAACCTTAAGGCCACTCTTAGACGCTGCTGGCACAAACTTAGGTTGGAGGAACTATTTGCCGTCTTAGAGTCTTGTCCCCCGACGTTAGGCACTGACCCTGAACAATCGTATAAAGCACTCTGCGACTGGCTTATACGTGCTTTAGATATCTTGATTCCGGCAAAACAGTCCATTGGTCGCTGCTCTAGCTCCAACCCTTGGTATAACGACTCTCTTGCCGCCATGCGAAGTACATGTAAAAAATTAGAACGACCTTGGAGAAAGAAATATGACCCTGGGGCAAAAAAAAAGCTGTATCGGGACGAGATTAAATGCTACCACAAGGCTGTACATCTGGCATGCGCAGCTCACCTTACCAATGAGATTAAGTCCAGCAAAAACCCCGCTAAATGCATTTTTAAAATACTTAACGACTTTAAAAACAGGAAAAAAACCCTATTCATACATTCACGTCAGGTCAGCAATGTGAGGAACTGCCCAATTTCTTTTTCCAGAAAGTGGAAGCCATTTATAGATCTTTCCCCAGTTGCCCCATGGAACCGGTAGCCCCTTATACCCCTCCTCCTGCTGCCACCTTGATAGCAATACCATCTATTACTTAGGACGAGCTCCTCGCTCTAAGTATGAAGGTCAAATCAGGGTCCCCATTAGACCCCAATGTGGCCTGCCCAATTTAAAGAATGCCTCCCGGTCATTATTGCACCCCTATGCCAAACGATCAATTCTTCTTTCACCTCGGCAGTGGTGCCACTGGCATGGAAGCTAGCAAGGGTGGTCCCCCTGCTGAAAAAACCCTCTCTGGACCCCACTAAGCTGGAAAATTTCCGAACAATATCCCTTTTGCCCTGGGTTGCCAAAGTTGCGGAGGCCCACACTAACAACATCCTTTCGGGTTTCCTGAACAGCAATGGTATCTTTGACCGATCACAGACTGGCTTCCGTCCCGGTCATAGTACCGAGACCGCACTTCTAGCGGTATGCGAACATCTGCGGACCATTCTGGATGTGGGACAGACTGCGGTACTGATTCTGCTCGATCTCAGCGCTGCGTTTGATACTGTCTCTCATCAGATCCTCCTGCGCCGCCTAGAGGAGGCGGGGGTAGTTGGTCTGGCCCTGGACTGGTTCCATTCTTTCCTCTCTGACTGGGCTTTCCAGGTCGCAGCCCCCCCCCTTCCTCTCCCACGTCCATTCCAGCAAGCAGGGGGTTCCTCAGGGTTCAGCATTAAGTCCTTGCTTGTTCAACCTCTACGTCCAGCCCTTGGCAAGAGTAGCGCACAACCATGGCCTGACCTTGGTTTCTTATGCGGATGACACTCAACTGGTGGTGGCCCTCTCAGATGGCCCTGACCAGGGCCCTACGCAGTTTCGAACTGGGCTTGAGGCGATCGCACGATGGATGACCGCCAATTGCCTTCAACTTAATGCTAGCAAATCAGAAGTGCTGCTAGTGAGGAAAAACAAAGAGCGCTGGAGCACGCAGTGGTGGCCTACATCCATTGGCAGTGCCCCAACCCCTAAGTCGGTGGTAAAGAACCTATGGATCTGGTTCGACTCTACTCTTGGGTTCCAGGAGCCTACCAAAAAGGTGGCGGGCACCTGTTTTGGACTCTTACGGGGTCTGAGGTCCATTCTGGGGTTCTTCGACCCTGCCACACGCCAACTGATTATTCAGGCAACTATTCTGTCGCGACTAGACTACGCCAACTCGTTGATGTTAGGCGCCAATAAGGCGGAGGTGAACTGCCTTCAGCGAGTCCAAAATGCTGCTGCACGTGTCCTGCTCAGGCTCCCTAGGACCTGCTCCGCTTGGGGCGCCGTGAGGCGTCTCCACAGGCTACCTGTTCCTAAGAGGATTGAATTCAAAGCACTTTGTCTTACCTTTAAAATCCTAAAACTCTCGTCCCCCGAGATCCTATCTAATCTATTGATACCTTATGTCCCCACGTGCCAGTGGTCCCTCGGGTGAAACGCATTAGAGGCGGGGGCCGGTCTTTCCGTTACCTGGCCGTTAAGCTGTGGAATTCTCTACCCTTTCAGACCCGTCACTTGGATGGCCTACTTTCTTTCCGCAAGGCCATCAAAACTCATCTGTTCCCTGCGGGCTAGTCCTGATGCCTTTCTGACTCCGCTTTCAGCGCTGGGACGCCCCTTTGCTGGGGCAGCTGTGCGCTCTATAAAACTACCTAACAATAACCTTCTGTTTGGTCCAGGAACCGAAAAGGCTGGAGTCTTCTCAAACCAAGAGGGCCCAGTTGACCACTGATGACTAGACCCTGTAAGAGGCCTGGCTGGAGAGAGATCTAGTCCCTAGAAGCCTGGCCAAAAGACCTGAGAAGGAACTTTCTTTTTAGTTGGAAAAAAGTGGGAGTTAGGGTCTGATTTAGATCTTGGCGGATCTGGGCCTGCTGTCACTTTTTCAACGGTTTTACCGCCAGCCTGCTTTGTGGTCTGCCCTCTCGATTTAGATATTAGCGGGTTCATGGGCTAAAGACTGCCCAAGTGCTACTGACTCCACCAGGATTCCCCTACTGTGCCGATGGCACCTTAGGCAATAGCAGCTGTTGGAGGGAGCCCAGGCAGGATTACTGCTGGCCTACTTATGAGGGCCTTTCAGTCAGGACAACTGTAGCGGGGATACCTCCATACTTGAGTTGGTGGATTTGAAGGAAATGAGGTACAAACATTAAAAAAAATCCATTTTTGTCTTGAGCCCCATTGTCCAGGTCCGTCCTTTGCTACTACAACTTGACCACAACGCTAATTAATTCCTTTGTTGCCAGGATCAAAGGATTTGTACACATGTCTTACTATGAATCATATGTTAACATTTCCTTTAGCCTCGTGTATTTTTACTTTGCCCTTACATGCAAGTTTATTCATATGTGAAATGCATTAGTGATCATTTGAGGTGGTGGTTGTGGGTGTTGTGTTTGTGGTGATTGTTGGTGTACATTTAATATTGTGTGTATGTTGAATGTGTGCTCTGCTATATGTACAAAAAAGGACATGATACATTACCTAAATATATTTTTAAACCACACACAACCTATATGTGTAGTAACACATTCTAAAAGTAGTGCTTTACAGTCTCCATTCGGCCAGGGACTCACTCCATCAGGAAACCACCATTAGGACAACACCAACACAATGGAGGAATCTAAATCGGCTTGTTGCAAACCCAGTGGCTTGGCGGCAACAGCGTAATGTTAGCCAGCAATGGAGTCTGCCGCATTGACGGAGATGCGCTACTTACGTGATGGTAAACAGTCTGTCTATGCGGACAGTAGTGCAGCCAGAACACATATAAATATGGCGGACAGGACTCCATCAGTTGGAGGGAGTACTTGTAGCTGCTGCCACAGAGTGACGACAAGAGCCCCGCCAAGATATGAATCAAGACCTTACTCATTTTTCCATCTCTGCAGGACTGGGACACAGTGCTGTGGCTTCCGCACGCAGCAGGCAAGAAAATCAAGCGCATCCAATTACGAGCTTTAAGGTGTGTACGATCTAGTGTTAGAAGTATCCAGCTTCATGGAGCCTGACTATTATATCTGGCACTGTTCCACTGGTGGATTTTGAAAACCAAAAGTGACTTTGTCAGATGGTAAAACAGAGGTGAGGGAGCAAGACCAATGCAGCAGCTACAAAATCTAGCTTTGTCCCCCACTGAGTTTGGCTCCAAAACCAACAGCCTCAGTGGAAGTTCGATGACAATGTATCTAAATCTAGCCAGCTTCTGCTTTGGATCGGTGACCAGTATGATCTGCTTGTTGTGATCTGACTCTTGCTTGATTGCGTTCAGGCTAAAATGTCACCTAGGTCTCAGTTAACCCCAAAATGATACTTTACATTGGCACTTTACTATTTCTAGTCGTCTTTTGTCTTAATATTTTCAAAATTAATCTTTCCAGTTCACCTTGTTCGATTTTGATCATTTTGGTGTATTTTTGGTCATTACATTGTTCTTTCAATTTATAAATTGGTTTGGCAATTATGTTTTTGTTTGCTTGACATTAAAATTGCTGTTACTTCTTAACCTTAAAACAGAGTTCTTTATGAAATTGTCTGCCAGAGCCAGCTACCAAATGTTCAGCATAGATTCTCGAAAACCTGTGTTTTAGCCTAGCTAATTGGTGTTTAACAAGTTGGTAAGGGTTAAATTTCTAACATAAAATATGGCTAATTATTTCAGTAGACACTGGATTAAGCGCTTTTTCAGAATATATACCACTTTAAATATTTAGTCCTTTGTGTACATTCTATTTAACCTGTTGTAAGTGATTCCTACTGAATCCAGTTGTGGCATATGGGTGTTTGGACATTAGACTATGGGGCACATGCATCAACCTATTTAGGAAGTACAAACGGTGCGAATCGGTAAATTCGGCCGTTTGCACTTCCTAAATACGTTTTTGGGATGCATGAAACATTTTTTCAAAATTCGTTTTTTTTTGCATTTCCTAAAAATGCGAATGCATTTAAGGAATCACATTTGTGCGATTCCTTAAATGCAATGCATCATTTTTTTAAAAAATGCGAATTTTGAAATAGGAAGTGCAAATTAACACGAGGTTGACCCTCGTGTTAATTTGCGAAATTGTTTCAAAAAGCACAAAAATGCATTTTGAAAAGTGTCATGTTACAGACACACATGTCCTTAGGACATATGTGTGTGAAACATGCACTTTAAAATACATTTCAGGGGTGCAGGGGGGGGGGTCTTTTGGACCCCCCTCTGCACCCTTGCAATGCATCAACAAATTGCGATTTCCTAAAAAAAGAAATGCAAAACGGCATTGATTTCTATGGACCTCTAGGCCCATAGGAATCAATGTAATGCCATTCCTTAATTACGATTCGCAATTAAGGAATCGCAAATTCCGAAATTTAAGAAATCCTAAAAAAATTTAGGATTTCTTGATGCATAGGATTTTGCAATTCCTAAATAGCGATTCCTTAATTTTCGCTATTTAGGAAATGCAAATTCCTACAATGATGCATGTGCCCCTTAATGTAAGAAACTGAAAATAGGAAACTTCTACTGGTAAAAATACCAACTGAAGCCAACATGCACTCATTTTGGGCTGTAAGTGGACAATTTTTCAAGTGGCTTATCATCCAGTCCGTATGTCGGCGATTGGATTCCTTTGAAACCACTTGCAAATGGTCAACAAACACTTCCACAATGTAAAACTCTCAGAAGACAAGTGTTTAAAGTGTTTAAGCACCTCCCAAACTCATACAAGACTTTTAGCAAAGAAGTCCTGGGGCCTCACGCAACATTATTTTGTTACAGATAGAATATTTTTGGTGACTGGACAGTAGCTTGTTAAATTAATGTGACACAAAGAAAACAAATGTACCAATATTCTTGTTGTAATCCAAATATGTTCACTTCCTAATATGTAAAAAAACATATTGATAAAAGAATCAAACACTATATCACTTTGGTCAGACAACATATTTTGTTTTATATGCTGGTTGATTGCACAGTGCTTCACATGCTCACTGTTTTTAACCTGCAGTCAATGGCTTACACCCCTGAAAATCTTACTAAGCCCTAGACCTTTCCAAGGTTAAGGAATGGAGCTCTGTGGAGTTTCATGATTTTAACACCAGTTATTTCAAGTTTTTGGGAATAGCAAACCCGTCTAGCTAGAACAAGATATCATAATGCTTCACTTTCTGCTACAGATCTTCAAACTCCATTATAGTGCAGGTTATTGTATCCTAACAGAATGTAACTAATTCCATCAACATTTAAAGTAAGCATGGGCGGAAAATCTGTTCCGCTCGCGGATTTTGCGGATTTTCGGTAAATTCGCGATCCGCGAACGCTCGCGAATTTACCGAAAATCCGCAAATTCGCACGCAGCGAATTTTTTTTTCTTGGTGATACAATTTTGCGGCGTAAGTTCGCAATTGTGAACATGTAGGTGCGGCGGGCAGCAACAATCTCGCACTCGCGAAATTACAAAATTTGCAATTCTGCACAAGAAATCCACTAGCAAGCAGCATAGACCTTCTGAAAATGATGATTTTAATCAGAATAACTCCTCAGGTTGACATTTGTCTGCCCTTTTTTGGATTTGAGGCCTTTTGACTATCTTTGGATCACTTTTGGATTAGAAATCAACTTTCACAAGTAAGTTTGTTTGGGGCATTACATTTGCTGTTCTGCAGAAAAACGAGTTTTGCTAAACTGAAAGCACTCAGCAGGTGCAAAAGTTCAAATTCATCATTAGTAACCATTCCCTGTAGTGCTTCCTGACTGGGGCCCCTCCAGAGTTCAGTTGCTAGTTGCAACAATTGTATGACCCTGCTCTGACCCTCATAGAATAGCTACAAGTAGGCCACAAAGGTCCTGGAAAAAAAATTGCACTGCAACAGAAAGCAAATTACAGATAAGGAAGCAGGTGCCAGACTGGAATTTTAAAACAGTGACACATTAATAAATCAACCCCAAATTAATTCATGTCAGTTGAAGCAGGGCAGGTGTGCTTGCTTTTTCCCCCCATAATCTACAGTGATGATGATGAACCAGAGGGTGGCATTGATGTACCAGAGGGTGGCATGGGTGAAACAGAGGGTGGCAGTGTTGAAACAGAGGGTGCTGTGAACCTGTGATGATGAACCAGACGTAGAAACAACATAGTCGCGACTGTTGCGTGCCGACAAGTAAGTTCGCAATTGCGAACTGGTACAAAATCCTCGCGAACTGGCAGAATCCCTTGCGAACACTATAAAAACAAAAAAATCCGCAAATTCGCGAGAATTCGCGGATTTTGCGGATTGCGAGTTCGCAAATACGCAAATTCGCAAACGCCAGATTCGCAAAATTCGCCCATGCTTAATTTAAAGAATGAAAGCATGAATTGCCCTCATCAGAATTCAGACCCCATTGTGTACAACACAAATACTTGGGGCCCCATTAGGATGGCAGGCGGATTGCCCCCGCCGGGCCGGCGGTAGTCACATCTGGCTCGGGGGGGCCGATCCGCACACCATCCATGCAGCAAAGACCCCCCCGCCATACTACGATGGCTGGGGGGTCCGAGGCGGACGGAAAGACCGTTCGCCGCTTTTCCGCCCGGTCGACAAGTCGACCGGGTGGAAAAGGGTTCAATATGATGGCAGTGTCTGTTAGACACCGCCAGCCATATTACAATGTGGGCAGAAATATGCCTTTCAGAAAGGCTTGCAGAGTTTGCATGCGGGGGTCCGTTGTGGGCGCCCAGGTACTCTGAGGAGGTGGGGGGATGCACATGGGGGTACCCCCTGCCTTTCAATGTACAACGTGGGAGGCACGACGTGGTCTCTGTCACGTTGTGCATTGAAAGGCATAACTTGCCTTTGTGGCATTGCGGCGGGCGGTACTTTCAGCTCCACCCACCGCAATGTTGTAAATGCACGATGTGCCAGCCAGTGTGGTGTGCGCATCCTAATTGAGGGTGTGGGACCGCCACAAGCATTGCGGGTGGTCCCGCTTCCCGGGGGTATGGCGGGTGGACAAAGTCCGCCCGCCATACCAATGACCCCCTTAGAGAAGACTTTGGGTCAGCCCATTGCTAATGGATGGTTAGATTTCCTGTCAATCTCATTTGCTTGCTTCCTATTCAAAGGCTTTCCATGCTCTTCTTATGTGTATGCCTTGTCTGGAGCATAGCTTCTTTACCATCCCTTTGATTGGAAGGCTTGTATCATTCCACAGCTCAATCAGTTAACTACATTTTTCTTTTTCTTTTACTGGCCCATGCGAGTGCATGTGTTTTCTAGGTTTCTGGCCAGTGTGCTGCTTCCTCATCGCACATCCCACCCCCATCAACGCTCTCCATACTACTCAGCTTGAAGTTCCCCCCTAAGCTTGTCTGTTAGGACCCTATCCCCTCTCCATCTGCTTTTTTCGGTTTTTATAACCTCTCCCAAGATCCTCTGTTGTTCCTCCACAAGCTCACCCTTACTCAGCAGTGCTAACTTGCTTCTCTTCACTCCTCCTCTGCTCACCCTCCCTACACAGTCCCATTTCCTAATACATTTGCATTGCATTTAATTGCAAAGTGCGTGGACCTTGAACTTTGCAAATGCGTAGTGATGCATACATGTGTATATTTCATCACCCTGGGGTCTGCCATAATTTTTGAAGCAGAGTTGAGGGGGAATCTCCACACTGGGGATTCCCTTAAAAAATGCTCACAGCTCCGTGCTGCAGTTGAGAATAGGAGCGCTGCTCCTCTCTGCACCATAATAACGCGCTCCTCAGAAAAGAGAGATCCAGCGCTTCTTCAGTAGGTGTAATAAAGCACTCCCAGGTGCTGTAACCACCAAATTCAGGAAAAGTCTTGGAAGGAAGGCAGGGATGGGGCAAAGGCTGGGCCCAGGGGCCAGCTCACAGGGCCCTCCAGGCAGGGAGGCAGTCCCCAGTGGCGGTTCCTCCTGGTGCCCAGCAGCAGCAGGCCCCCCTCAAGATAGAATCCAGAGAACAACTTTACAAGGGGTCACAGCCCCTTTTTATACACATTTTCCCTTTGTCTCAGGCTGCAGGGCAGGGGGAGAACCAGTTACAACTGGTTCTTGAGCACTTTGTTTTGCTCAGACCCTCTCCCTATTCACAGGACAGGCTAAGGACATCAGACACACCACAGGGGGAGGAGCCAGCATTGTAGAGGGAAGGCCCAGCCCTATTCAGGTCCCAGGTGTACTCCTCCCTCCCATCAACATGCAGATCTCTCCATTCACCACCGGAGCAGACCCATCCTGACTCCTGGAGCCAGGCACATTAGCCAGATTCAGCCAATCACAAGCCAGATAGTCAATTCACATTTACTACACAGACATGCCAACTTCTAGAAGTGGCACTTTCACACCAGACACATTAAATCTGCGCATTGCGCAGCATTTAATCTCACGAGTTCGCACATACCAAACTCGTGCCTGCATTCCCCACACTTCAGGAACTACCATGGACACACACATTCCCCATGCATTCCAAAGGGAGGGCAGGCCAATCTCACAACATGCACTCAGAGTGCGCACGCACTTTACACTGGGACACAGTGTTAAAGTGCGAAGAAGCCAAAAACAACTAACGCCAGGTCACATTTAAAAGCAAAAAGTTTAGGGGTGAACCTGCCAAAAGGGCCAAGTCCAACAGAGGCCCACCCACATAAATGTCCCAAAGCAGGAAGCCAATTTCATTAATGGAATTAACTTTTCCTATACTGACATGGAGTCCTTCTTTTAGTGAAAATGTTTACTTTCTACCTTGATACTGGATGCAAAATGAACAGTTGATGGGCAGAATGCAGAACAATGTCATACATTCACCCCAGTACTGTGATCTGGGCCTAAATCGATCCTTTTTTTGCTCACCATGCCATTCCAGTTTATACCCAGCCATATGCAAATCAGTCTTGACCCTGCGCCCAATGAGAACAGTCCAGACCAAACTGCCAGGCCCGGGATTGAACTGGAAACAAGCATCCTAGATCCGGTTTCGTGGTTTCACCCCTCATCTGCTAGGATAGCTTTACTCCAGTGGCATGGAGAGCACGAGACCCACGTCTGGGCATACTCAGGTGACAAATGCAAAAAGAACAATTGATGGACAGAATTCAAAACAATGTCATACATTCACCCCAGTACAGAGATCTGGGGCTAAATCCATAGTTTTTTTGCTCACCATGCCATTCCAGTTTAGACGCAGCCCTATGCAAATCAGTCTTGACCCTGCACCCAATGGGGATCCTTGTGACTGGGGGTGAATGTTTGCATTGTCCAGCATTCCGTCCATCAATTGTTTCTTTTGCGTATGTCGCCCTAAGTGGGAAGGATATGCCCCGACGTGGGTCCCGTGCTCACTACACCACTGGATTCAAGCTAGCCTGGCTGATGATGGGTGATGCCCTGAAACCAATCCCATGATGCTCGTTTCCGGTCCAGAGAGGACCTGGCTTGGCAGTTCGGACTGGACTATTTCCACAAGGAACAGGGTCAAGACTGAATTGCATATGGCTGGGTTCAAACGGGGGTGGTGTGGTGAGCAAAAGAATGATGGTTTTAACCCAGATGCTTGTGACAGGGGGTGAATGTTTGCATTTTCCAGCATTCCGTCCATCAATTGTTTCTTTTACATATGTCGTGCTAAGTGGGAAGGGTATGCCCAGACGTGGCTCATTACACCACTGGATTCAAGCTAGCCTGGCTGATGAAGGGTGATGCCCTGAATCCGGTCCCAGGATGCTTGTTTCAGGCCCAGAGAGGACCTGGCTTGGCAGTTTGGGCTAGACTGTTCCCACAAAGAACAGGGTCATGACTGATTTGCATATAGCTGGGTCCAGATTGGGGTCATGTGGGAGGCAAAACAATGATAGTTTTAACCCAGATCCTTGTGACTGGGGGTGAATGTTTGCATTGTCCAGCACTCCATCTATCAATTGTTTTTTTGCATATTGATACTGTATGAAGCATCCAGCTGAGAACCAAGGTGCAGCATGCCTGGTTCATTTTTGCCAGTGGAATCCCCTCTTCGACTCGTATTTTGAGAACTTCGACCTTTCCCCCTTTTTTCCTCATCCTTTAGATTGATTGGCGTCCATATCTAATTTTTCTGCTGCCTTTAACCATGATATTCTGTTTGGACATATTGTGTCTGCCCCTCACCAGGGCCAGAATGGCCGTAGTGGGCACCGGGCATTTCCCTGGAGGGGTCGCTAGGGTGGGGGGGAGACGTTTTTTGCCTCTGGGGGACGTTTTTGTTACCAGGAGCTTGCAATATCAGCCCCTGGTAACAAAAGTGGCTGAAACCAGCCTTTGCAAACAGCTCAGCCGCACCTCCTCATCTCCCCAGGGGGCCAGCCGAGCAGTTTGCCAGGGCCGCCCCTTACTTGTCAGTTACTTTTTTAACCTGTATCTTCTTATATTCTTATTGGTTTGGAGCTATTTCATATTAGTTGATTCATTTATGGGACTCTTCTCAGCTCTTGATCTTGTATCATTAACTGGGATAGTAGCCACTGCAAAAAAAAACCCCGGCTTCAAATCCAGGAGACAAGGATTCAGTCGTGGCAGCTACTGAACAAGGGTGATGAGGCAGAGGGGACGGAGGGAGGAGTTGGGAAATAATAAAATTAAAATAATAGCACTTACCTTTTTACCGCTGACTGCTCTCCGCTGCCTCTTCTTCCTTCGTCATCCTGTCTGCACTAGACAGGAAGCACACAGCCTCCCCGAATCCCTTGACCAATCACAACGCTGCCTTACGACAGCGTTTGTTTGGTCTGAGCACCGTGGTTTGGCACTCAGACAGGAGCTGGCAGGCTGTGCATGTTCTCCACCCAGGCTGTAAGGCAGCCTGGATGGAGAACATGCACAGTGCTCATGATGCTTTGGCCAGCCCAAGACAGCCGGCTAAGTCATGCGCACTTTAGGTGCTGCCACCACTCATCCCCCTGTGACGCTGGATGACCAGCCTCGCCCGCCTGGCTTCAGCTGCAAGCTGAATAGAAATAACAAAATGATAATAACGAACATTATTATCATTATATTTTTTGTATTCAGCTTGGAGTTGAACCAGTGGGGCGACACTCCTCCGCCTTAGCGGAGGAGCTGCCACTGCAAGGATTAAGGAGTGTCCTTTGCATTCTGCACTTGACAGTACCTGGAACTGAGACAAAACTTGTTCACATATGGGTCAACTACACCAACCCGGGAAGCCTAATAACTGATGCACCACACACACATCTCAATACTTTTCAGCTTTAATGTGCAGATTTCTTACTGAGCTCCGCCAGTCTCCATCTATAGAGGGTTGCAGCAGTGTCCCCATGCCTGTACATTCATTGTGAGCTTTGGCCTTGCCTCTAGCTTTCAATGAAAGCAGCTGGCATGTTCTGTGCTTGCTCAAAGAGTTGTCACTTGGCCTCTACATGCAGGTCTCATCTCACCAAGTACACGCAGAACAGTGCTACTTGGGAGACCTGCATATAGAGGCCATGACACAGCTTGTTGAGCATGCTCAAAGCAAGGATATTGCTGTGACCTTTAGATAAGATCAGTTCTCAGCTCTCTGATCATGGCAGAGCAGGGACACGACTACGGTAAAAGTGCATTAAAAAAAGTAAAGGAACAGTGATGCTTAGCATAATGGGGTAAGGGTGAGTAAGTGTGGGGGTGGGGTCAAACATGTGGCAAAAAACCAAATGTTCTATAACTTTTTTCGTTTTTTTACCTTCAGTTGTATAAAATACAGGCCCAGGTATCTATACTTGGGTGAATGTTTGACATTGTTCAGCATTCCTCCCATCAATCGTTCTTTTTGCATTTCTCGTCCTAAGTGGGAAGGGAATGTCCGCATGTGGGTCCCTGCTCACCATGCTACTGGAGTCAAGCTATCCTGGCTGATGAGGGGGTGATATCCCAAAACCAGTCCTAGGTGCTAGTTTCTGGTCCATGGAGGACCCGGCCTGGCATTTTGGGCTGGACTGTTCCCATGGAAGCAGGGTCATGACTGATTTGTATTGACGGGGTCGATTGATTTAGGCCCAGAGCTTTGTACTGGGATGGATCTTTGACATTGTTCGGCACTACGTTTATCATTTGATGTTTTTGCACATGTATATAAAATAAGGCACAGCTTAAATATAGAATAAATGCAAGTTAAGTTAATTTGTGGGAAAGGCACATTATGAAACATCATTAGTTGATGCACTGCAGAGGTCTTTGCCTGTAGCCAGAGAACCACAGGATTGAATCGTGGTCGATCAGGAGAAAATAGTTTGGGGCGTAACACAGGCCCCTGCAGTTCCTGTGCTGGAGCGGCCTATGTTACACTCCTTTAAATACCACACTTCGCAACTCAGCTAGTAACTCCCTTCCAATAGCACTCAAAAAGAATAAATATGTCATCAGGAATCGCCATGTGATTCCATTAATTAGAGCCAATACAGGCGTATTCCCTTTATATTTGCAGATTGACCAGTTGTGCACATTAACATTTCATTCAGGTAAGCAGGCACCCTGGACAGGCTTGTTTAGCTGTTTGTCCCTCTCTCGGTTTCACAGCACATGAGACTGCCTGCCTGACACTTCAGCTGAAGCATTTCAGCTCTGGGAAATAACAGTGCTGGGACAGTCATCTTTTTATAGAATGTAGGGAAACAGTTTTTCTTAAATCAAAAAAAGTATGGGCACGTAGTGCCCGTCCAATCCCGCCCACTTTGACCACTGAATGACATATGAAGGGAGGTATATTGAGAATAGCAGGTTAAAAACAAGATAGGTGCCAAAGACTTAAAAGAAGAAATAGGATCTGAAGGCAAAAGAAATGAGAAAAGAGATCAACCAGTGAAATTAAAAGGAGTCACATTCACAGTGACATAGGGTCAACCAATTCATAGGTAGCAAAAGTGACATTGCGCACCCTTAGACTACCTATGTATCATCCCCAAGCCTGACATCACATAACATCTGACACCCCTGGTGAAGCGAATAAACTAAATCCCACAATAAACATAAAGTTCATAAAATAACCACATAGAGACAGGTGTGATGTCAGCTTCGCAGCGGTATATTTCAGGCTACCGCCATCATACAGCAGAGAGTTGCTCCATCATGTGCTTGTGCACAGCTATAGAGTGCCACAGATGCCTTCATGTGGCAGCAGTGTGTGTGGTGTGCAGTCACCTAAGGACAGGGATGAGGAGCCATGCTCTGCTGTGGGTGTATAAAATTGTAAAGCATGTGTTGCATCATGTGCAACCTTAACCCCCCCCAAACACACTGTTTGCGACATCGTATACAGAATCATATGTGGCATCGGATATGGCACAGTCCATGAGGTGACAGACCATATCATGACTGACTTCATGAACGACACTGGTGACTGCATCACATATAAAGTTGCCACTCTATATGAATTATATGCTCATTCCA
Source organism: Lissotriton vulgaris (assembly GCF_964263255.1). Classification (NCBI taxonomy): domain Eukaryota; kingdom Metazoa; phylum Chordata; class Amphibia; order Caudata; family Salamandridae; genus Lissotriton; species Lissotriton vulgaris. The sequence continues at coordinate 413,932 of NW_028251592.1, read as the reverse complement.
GTAAGCAGCGTAGGTCCATGTCCTTACGCTTCAGGAATGCATGCCAATATTTACCTGTTGTACAAGTGCAGTCATCTGTGCTGAGTCCTGTCTCAATGTGCCTCCAGGATGAAGCTGCTCTATTTGAAGTACATTCCTATGTAGGAACTAAGGTCTGTGGCCCACCAGACATGAGTCCAATCAGTACGTCAAAGGGAGCTGTCAATCACCTTAGACTCCTTTACAAATCACTGTTTCTTATTTTAACTGCAGCAAATATTTCTTGAAAGCTGCATTCAGGGCCGGCTTTACAGCTGTTGGCACTCGGTGAGACAATCATTTTGGGCGACCTCCCTCGCCCCCATGACCACTGGGCAAAAGTGCCCCATAGCTCTCCATAGACCCTCTCTCACATACATTTCATTTGTTTTAAAGCACTGGTTAAGGCTTGTTTTACTAATAAGAAGGCATATTTAACCAAACAACTCCCTGTTAGCAACATTAGGAATCGATAATAAAAGACTGGGGAAAAAACTGAAAGTCCCAACCAATCTTATGCAGTTTGCATGCAGCTCTTTGATGACAGTTCGTAACACTCACTGTTCTATATTAGGGTTGTATCTTAGGAAATAAGGTAACAAAGAGATCTCTGTGAGCAAAATAGTAATCCACTCAGCTATCCACATAAACTACGGATTTGTGATCTGCACGGTACGTGTTCTTTGCAGCAGGCATATTTACCCTCTGTGCTACTGTATGGTGAGTCAAAACCGGCACTCGACAAAACTCTAATTTCTCTCTCTCAATCAGGAACATTAATCACAAGAGTTAGCTTGACATTTTAATGCTGCCTGAAAATTGAATGCACATGAACTCTGCTGCAAGTGTTTTAAATCGTAAGTTATTGCTAATCACAGCGCCCCTTCTCTGAGGTCAGCGCCCTCTCCACAGGTCAGCGCCCCATGCGGCCACACCAGTCACACTGCCCTAAAGCCCTGGCTGCATCAATTACGTTTTCATCATTCCACAACCAATCACACTGCACCTCACCTCTGTCTGTCCTGCAAAAATGCATTAGAATCTAAATCTTCAACTTAAATTAACTTCTCTCATTTTAAGCACCGGTAGGATCTGATAGTCATGAAGATACACGAGTCTGATCATGTCTAGTTGGAGCTGAGGTAAGCTGCAAATACAATAAACCCGATTATTGTCCTAAATTTGTACACACATTTCTCTGAAATACAAATCCTTGCTAAATGTGCACACTGTTGTGAGATCACAACAAGGATATTACTTTACTTTTAAATAACGTGCTGTTGTTCTTGTGAGTAACTGATGTCAAATCTACTAAACTCATTATTTAAATTATTATGTACGTATGTGCTTTGCTATGAATGTAAACGATACAATAGCTGCAAATATTCAGTTACAGATTATAGTAGTAGATTTCATGCCTGAGGTGGTTAGGCTATGCATAGAATATAGTGTACGATGTACCATTCCATTTCCATTATTGTTTATGAAGAAATATAATATTCACAGAAAAAAATGCATTCATCAGCTATATCCCAAAGCTTTTACTCATCAAAATATTTGCCACAGTAACGTAGTTGTAAACTTAATTTAGAGAGGTATGGGGAAAGAAAGAAAGAAAGAAAGAAAGAAAGAAAGAAAGAAAGAAAGAAAGAAAGAAAGAAAGAAAGAAAGAAAGAAAAAGAGAAAGAAAGAAAAAGAAAGAAAGAATTAAAGAAAGAATAAACAAATAAGGAAAGATGCAAAAGAAAAGGAAAAGGGAAAGGAGGATGGAAAGGAAGAAAAAAAATGAATGAGAAAATCAAAAAAAGAATGTAAGAAGAAAGAAAGAAAGAAAGAAAGAAAGAAAGAAAGAAAGAAAGAAAGAAAGAAAGAAAGAAAGAAAATATTAACAGTAAGGAAGGGAAGAACTAAGGATGGAAGAGGCAAAAAAACAGAAGAGACAGCTATGAATGATGAAATACAGTTGAAAAATACACAAATGCAGTGAAGAAAAAAGGGAAATTACAGGAAGATGATAGGAAGTGAAAGGAAACATTAAATAAAGACAAGAGGGAAAAGGCTACAATAGAGAAAGCTTGATGCACAGGCCTGGAGTTGCTTCGCTCCCCACCTACCCCGTTTTTGTCGAAGGCCCTGAACATGTGCTCCACGTAGTCGGCCGCTTCTTGGTTATCCGCGACTCCGAAGAATCGTTTGAACTCGTGCATGAAGAGGGTCCCGCTCGGACACTCCACCACGAACTTCTTGTACCATTCCTGAAGCTCGGCGACGTCTATTTCAACGGTGCTGTCTTCATCGCTGAACTCTTGTCCCATATTCCGCTCGAGGTAAGAGGGCGGCCTTTGCAGCCCGGGCCGCTGTTGTCCCTGCTACGTAGATGATTCTATCTTCCAAAGGACCCTCTGCACTCGAAAGAAGTCTTCCTACCTCCCAATTTCGGTGGCCCTGTGTGCTATTTCTGGAGTTTTCTCGCTGTAGCACTGCTGCCTGAGTTATTAGCTCGTGCAGCCTGCCTTACAGCCCGCCTCGGCCCAGGCGGCTCCAGTTAAACCCGCCCGACATGTGGTGCAGTAATAAATTGAGCTAAGCCGATCTAATACTATTAGGAGGTTCTTAGCGAGACCTTCATTTGAAGTAAATCCACTTCCCTCCTTAGGATGCTCGAGGTGTGGCCAGGGGACCGCGATGGCTTCCTGCAGGCTCGAACTGACTGCTTATAGAGCACAGCCTTGTGAAGCGACTTCATCTATGAGCTTTTACCAGCTGCTGCTTGGATCAAAACAGAATTACATTAAAAAAATGGATCAAGGAGGATCAACAAAGTCCAATGGCATAGGTATCCGGGAACCAACTGATTGCCAGATGGTCTTTCACTGCATGTAAGAGAAGGAGAAGGGGACCCAGAGCACAGATTCCAGGACAGTGACGCGCCTGGCGCCTCAAAGATCAGGGTATATAAGTCCAGAAAATGATAAAAGTTACACCCCAGTAGAAAAGCAACCATGGACCACAGTTCTAATCACAAATCTTTGAACTGATATCAGCACATCAGAGGAAGTGGTAACCGATTTGCAAAGGGGAAGAGTTCTTTTTGTATAGGAGGGAGAAGTAGACAGTGGTTCAGGGACTCACTGCCCTCCTCCTCTGATGTTTTCACAAAATGACAACTTTTATGTTTTAAAGCAGCACTGGTTCCTTTAAGGTAAATTACAGGCTGTTTTTCCCCTTTATTTACAGAAAAAGCTTTCCATTTGGGAATGCAGTCACAGGGATGGTGATCTACTGCCTCTTGCAGTCTACCATCCACATTTTTTGAGCCAATCACAGGTGGTCGCACATTGCAACCTGCCTAATTAATATTCAGAAGGCAGGTCATTATGCGACCCCATGCAAATGGTAATTTTGCACCGTGACCAATTAGTACATAGGTCATTTTTCAAAATTATAGGAAGGTCGCAAAAAGTAAGTGCACAATTTGTGGACACTTTTTTACGATAGACTCTTATTACATCTGGTCTTTGATAAGACCATTAGATGGGGTGAGAATTCAGTACAGATCATAGTCACATGATCACATTTCTCTGTCATCTCTGTGAGGGTTGCTAAGAGGGTTGCTGCCCTCGTCTCAACCAGCACCTTTCTTAGTGTCCTCCTATTTCTAGCAGTTTCTTCCGGCGTCTGGTATAGTCATTGCACTTTGTTTAATCTGTGGCTCGACTTAACGTTCCCAACTTTCAAATGCATCAGGGCACCCCGTCATTAGGTCTGCTGTTAGCCAACACCTTTTGATTTTTACTAAAATAATATGTAATCTACTGTGAGGGGCTGTCAGGTAAACTGTCTTCATTAATCGGTCTGTTATGACATTCACATTTTTCTTTCATCCACTACAGCATACAGCATACATCATGAGGCAACGGATCAACCTTCTTGAGCCACTGTCTGACTTGATTGCAAGTGACAGCATTCTGGTCTTTCACAAAGAGCCCTTCCAACACAAAGTACTTCCCTTTTGTGCCAGTGTTCGTTGTTGCTTAATCTTAGAGTTGCCTTTTCATTCTGTGTTTAGGTCTAGATATGATAGCAGATCACTTTCTATCAGATCTTCATGTAGTTTGTCATGCAGCATTGGGTATATTCCAGTTTTATCACTTCCTGACTCCTACAAGTGCTGTTGAAAGTTTATTTTAGAGAGGCCTCTGTTTATATGACGACTGGTGTTTTAGAGTATACCAGATTGTGTCCATTAAGGTCTTATGAAGTTGTCATCTTTTTAGTATGCATGCAATGAAGTGCAACCCTCTCTATTTATATATTTGAGGAATTCTGGCTTTGTAGGCTACTGATTTCCTACCTACTTACCCTACTTCAATCAATCAAACATTTGTAGAGCGCACAACTCACTTGTGAGGGTCTCAAGGCACCGAGGGGGGGAAGCTGCTACTGCTCGAACAGCCAGGTCTTGAGAAGTCTCCTGAAGGTCAGCAGGTCCTGGGTCTGTCGCAGGTGGATGGGGAGGGTGTGCCATGTATTGGCGGCGAGGTGGAAGAAGGATCTGCCGCCGGTGGTCGTACGGTGGATGCGTGGAATGGTAACAAGGTCAGCAGAGCGAAGATGGTGGTTGGGAGTGTAGAAGGTGAGTCGTTTGTTGGGGTATGCTGGTCCGGCGTCGTGGAGTGCTTTGTGAGCGTGGGTGAGGAGCTTGAAGGTGATCATCTTGTTGATGGGGAGCTAGTGCAGGTCCCTCAGGTGGGCAGTGATGTGGCTGTGGCTGGGGATGTCGAGGATGAGGCGTGCAGAGGCGTTCTGTATGCGTTGGAGTCTCTTCTGGAGTTTGGCCGTGGTTCCAGCTTAGAGGGCGTTGCCGTAGTCCAGCCTGCTGGTGACGAGGGCTTGAGTGACCGTCCTTCTGGTTCCGGTGGGGATCCATCTGTAGATCTTGCAAAGCATACGGAGGGTGTTGAAGCAGGAGGAGGAGATGCGCTGGGTCATTGACAGTGATGAGTCCAGGATGAACCCCAGGTTGCGTGTGTGGTCGGTGGGTGTTGGTGCAGCTCCAAGAGAGGCCGGCCACCAGGAGTCGTCTCAGGCGGAGGGGGTGGAGCCGAGGATGAGGACTTCAGTTTCAGGTGACTGTTCTTCATCCATTCGGCCACTTCGTAGAAGTTGGTTTTGGCGGCGGTGGTGTCTTTGGTGGGGGAGAGGATCAGCTGGATGTCGTTGGCGTATGAGATGATGTTGAGGTTGTGTGATCGGACGATGTTGGCGAGTGGTGTCATGTAGACGTTGAAGAGGGTCGGGCTGAGAGATGATCCCTGGGGTACGCCGCAGGTGATCTTGGTGGCTTTGGGTCGGAATGGAGGGAGGCGGACTCTCTGGGTTCTGTGGGTGAGGAAGGAGGTGATCCAGTCCAGGGCTTTGTTGTGGACCCCTGCGTTGTGGAGGCGTGTGCGTAGGGTGTGGTGGCAGACAGTGTTGAAAGCGGCCGAGAGGTCTAGGAGGTTGAGGCCCACTGTTTCACCACTGTCCAGCAGGGTTCTGGTGCTGTGGTTGCTGCGGAATCGGGCTGGGATGAGCCAAGGTGTTTTCTATTTGAGGAATCGAGTCAGTTGTCTGTTGACGATCTTCTTGATGACTTTCTCAGGGAGCGGTAGCAGGAAGATGGGCCGGAAGTTCTTGAGTTCGTTTGGGTCTGCCTTGGGTTTCTTGAGTAGGGTGTTGATCTCTGCGTGTTTCCAGCTTTCTGGGAAGATGGCGGTCTTGAATGAGCTGTTGAGGATCTTTCGGAGTTAGGGTGCGATGATGGAGCTTGCTTTGTTGAAGATGTGGTCATGGCAGGAGACTGACGGTGAGCCGGAGTGGATGGTGTTCATGGTTTTGAGGGTGTCTTCATCGTTGACGTGGTTCCAGGAGGTCAGGAGGCCAGTGTGACTGGGAGCGGTGAGTCTAAGGTGTCGGCGGCTGTCGGGGAGGGTCTGAGTGTTGAAGCTGCTGTGGATGTCTATGATCTTGTGGTGGAAGAAGGTGGCTAGAGAGCTGCAGAGGTCTTGTGATGGCAGGATGTTGTTGGAGCTGGGGTTGACGAGTTCCTTCACAATGTTGTAGAGCTCTTTGCTGTTGTGCGCATTGTTGTCACTGCATTCCTTGAAGATTGTCCTTTTGGCGGTTTGAATAAGTTGGTGGTGCCTGCGGCTGGCGTTCTTGAGAGCTGTGTGGTTGTCCATTGTTTGCTCGAGGCGCCATTTCTTCTTGAATCTCGAGATGTTAAAGAGCTCTTTGCTGTTGTGCGCGTTGTTGTCACTGCGTTCCTAGAAGGAGGTCCTTTTGGTGGTTCTAATGAGTTGGTGGTGCCTGGGGCTGGCGTTTTTGAGAGCTGTGTGGTTGTCCGTTGTTTGCTCGAGGCGCCATTTCTTCTCGAGTCTTCGGCAGGTTTGCTTGGATGTCTGGAGGTCGGCGGTGAACCAGATGGCCCTTCTATCCGTGCGTCTGTTTGAGGGTTTCTTGATCGGGGCCAGAGTGTTGGCACAGTCGTCAATCGAATACCTGAGGTTGCGGGTGGCTGTGTCGGTGTCGGTGTGGTCCGTTGGTGGGTCTCGGGTGAGGGTGGTGATTAGCTGGTCTTCGGTGACCTTGTTCCAGCTACGGTGGGGTATTCGTTGCGGATGGTTGTGTGTGGTGTTTTTCTCGAAGGAGAAGTGGATGAAGCGGTGGTCAGTCCAGTGGAGTTTGGTGGTGTGGCTGAAGGTCAAGTGGCTGCTGTTGGAGAAGATGGGGTCAAGAGTGTGTCTGGTGGAGTGGGTGGGTGTCGTGACGAGCTGTTTGAGTCCGAGGTTGGCGAGCTTGTCAATCAGCGTGGTTGAATTGATGTTGTTGGCATTCTCGTGGTGGAAGTTCAGGTCTCCGAGGAGGATTTAGTCTGTGGAGGCCAAGGCGTGCGAGCTGACGATGTCTGTGATGGAGTCGCTGAACTGTGGCAGAGGTAAAGGGGGTCTGTAGACAAGAGTTCCTCTTAGGGTGGTGTTGGGATCGATGTGGATCTGGAAGTGCAGGTGTTTGGCGGTGCTGAGGGTGTCTTCGGCGTTGGTCGAGATTCTGAGTGTATTTCTGTGGACGATGGCAATTCCTCCTCCTGGTCTGTTGGTGCGGTCCCTGCGGGTGATCTTGTAGCCATCCGGGATGGCTATGGCAACGTCAGGTGCCGATGAGGTATTCATCCAGGTCTCCGTCAGGAAAGCAACGTCCGTGGAGGATTTTGATGGCATGCCTGTAGACGGAGCGAGTATTGAGCAGTATGCATCTGAGATGATTGCGGCCAGCCCCGGTGGGAGGGGCAGGACGTGCTGAAGCTGCCGGGGTGGCCGGGAAGCAGGAGGTTAATCGACCAGCGTTGAGTCGAGGTTGGCATCGTAGTGGCATCTGGTGTTGTGGCTCTTGTGGGGGCCAGGCAGTCTGGCGTTGGGCACGGTCCAGGCATGGATGGGCGCTGACAGGCTTCCCTTAAGCGCACCTTCGGTGCGCCAGCGGCGCGGCGGCACAGCGGTCGCTATTAAGAAGGGGAGGAGCAGCTGGGAGGGCGGATGGGTGAGTGAGGGGGGCGGGGCTGCAGGGGACGCAGCAGCGGGAAAAACACGCAGCGGGCAACGGGGGTTAAAGGAACCAGGGATCTACTGGGGAGGGGGCAGGACGACAGAAAAGAGGAAGAAGGCAGGCAGGAAGGCCGACACTGTAGCCCAGAGGAGCGGGCCAAAAGCAGTGAAGCAGTGAAAAATGTAAAAAGAAACAAGAGCAAGCACAGGAGTTTCGAACTCGCGCTCGTGGCAGTATCAGTGGCAGGAAGGACACGGGCACAAACAGGTGGTGCTAGCTGTGCGGTGTGGAGAGCTACCTGCCTGAACGCAGGGTCAAGGGTCGCTTGGAAAATATTGCTGTCTACAATTTCCTGGGACAGAATATAATAGGTTGGAATATCAATTCTAGGTACTTTATGTCTTTATAGTTTTGTGTACAATCATCTTAAAAAAATATTTTGTTGTGTTTAATTAGTTTTGGTTTTGTAAGGTATTATTTTAATCTAAAGTGTGTGTAATATTTTTAGCATAGTTTTTCTATTTGGTAGTAAATGTAAAGACTTAGTTTGAATTTTCTTAATTGTTGGTGGGGTTTTGGATTTTGAGCAAGATATTTGGGGCCCGATGTAGGTAAATCCCATTTACCGATTTTGAAATACCGAATTTTACCGATTCGGTATTTCAAAATCGGTAAATGGGATGTAGGTCCCAACATCTGGAATCGTTACCGATTCCTTACAAATTCGGTATTTACCGATTCGGTAAATACCGAATCGGTATTTGCTATTGAATCCTATGGGCCTTTGAAGCCCATAGGATTAAAGTCAAATACCGAATCGGTATTTACCGAATCAGTAAATACCGAATTTGGCAAGGGTGCAGGGGGTGTCACTTTGACACCCTCTAGCACCCCCAAAACGGGCATGTGTGCAATGTGGCACACAGACATGCCCTAAGGGCACGTCTGTCTGTCACATGGCACATGTGTACATGCACAGATGTGCATGTACACAGGAATCGGTATTTTACCATGGATTTGTATTCCATGGTAAAATACCGATTCTGTAAGCCATGTGCTGATGGAACATTGGCTACCTACATTGCATTTTCGGTAATTTTACCGAATCGTTATCATTACCGAATCGGTAAATATTACCGATTCGGTAAATTTACCGATTCGGTAATGATAACGATTCGGTAAAATTACCGAAAATGTGCCCCTACATCTCCATAGCCCTTTACCGATCGGAAACGGCCGAAAATCGGTATTTTCGGCCGATTCCAATCGGTAAAGGGCTACCTACATCGGGCCCATAGTGTTTGATGAATTTTTTTATCTATTTCATTTGTTAATTTGATCGTTATTAAATAAATCACTTTATGTGTACATTATTTAAAAGACAATTTAAATTGATGTGGTAGCTAAGTGTTGTAATTGTTAATTGGTTAAATGGATTATTGAATTTGTTGATTAATGAACTGAATTTAATGATTTGTGTATTAATTGACCATAATATGTATTTCTTATTTTTTTGTATTAGTTATTAAATTAATGTCCATTGTTTTCTTTTTTCAAGTATTATTTAAATTCGTTTTTTGTGGGTGTTGGGCTTTTGTGGTATTATGTTGCAGCTGGGGTCCGTGCAGGTAACAGTGGTGGGGCGGTGGGGCCATATAAGGGGGGATGCAGAGGGACAATGCAGAGGGAAAATTAAATAAATAATTAATTTTGCCTCTGCATCCTTCTTTGGAATCTCCCCTTACATGGCCCCACTGCCCAAACGCTGTTACCTGCACGGACCGCTGCTGTTATGTTTGGAAGTCTTTCAAATTTGTATACATTTTAATGGTTTTAATTAGTAAACATTTTCAGTTTTTTTTATATATTCATAATTGTTAATGTATTTATTTTAAATTTGATATTCTTTTTTATGACTTCTGTTATGTTTAAACACATATGTAAAAAAATGTTTGTTAAAATATATTTTACGTTAATGTTTTTAAATATATATTGTTTTAATTTGGGACAGAATAGTAAAAGTATTTTTCTTATTATTTTAACAATACCCCTACTGCTTATGTTGGAGTGGAAATAGTAAATGTGAGCCCTCCGAAGTCCAACACTTTCTGTACTGGTGCCTATTGTGGAGTGGAAATAGTACATCTGACCCAGTAGGGAAAGTCTAATACTTTCCCTACTGTTGCTCATTTTTGGAATGCAGAAAGTGAATTTAATTCCTCCAAAGTCCAACACTTTCACTATTTTTGTTTATGTTGGTGTGGGAATAGTAACTCTGACCTCTCCAAAGTCCAACACTTTCCCTACTGGTGCTGGGTTGGGCTGGGTATAGGAAATTTGGTTTTCAATATTGTTTGGAGATATTTTTGCATTTCAATATTTTTGCCTTCCATATTTCACAACACAGCCAGTGATAAAACATTGCGGTTTAACAGTTGAGATCCTGATGTTAGTGGTAGTCCCTTTTAGGAAAGGAAGAAGTGGTCAACTAAGAGTACTATGATTTTTGTTTCACAAAACATTTACCAATCCCTGGGTATCTATTAGGGCATACAGTCTGAGCCCATGATGTTGACTCTGCAACATTACGTTGTTCGGCGAGGCTGTGTATGTTGGCTCTACAGTTACATTAGGAATAGTTTGCCATTATTCTTCCTGTCCTCCCAGTGGAGTGTTGCCAATGTTGAGATCTTTCCATAGTTACAATTGTCAAAGCTTTATGAGGTAGTTTGTGATCAGGGTTTGCAGGCTGTTTGCAGTGACATAAACCGGAGAAATGGCTGAGTTTTACACATTCTGATCATGTTTTTTCAGTGCATGGAACTAATTTCATCAGGGCATTTCATTGCTATAGTGCATGCGTGTTTGAGTGGGCAATTCTTTCAAATGTCCTTTGGCATTGGTTCCTACTTCAAGGGCTATTCTGCACCGACGTTTATGCTATTAGCTTGAGCACAAACATCTAACGAGGGCCCTAGTTTCTCTGTCATGCATGCTGATTCAGACTTCATTTTAGCAACCTGTGCATTTGCACATTTCTGTGATAGCCTAAGTTTATGTGTATAAATCAAGTCCAAAATTAGAGGGGGCTCTCAGAATACAAACCTGGGCAGGACTGGCGATCAATAATACCCTTGGATGATTTTTGCACATACACCTTTTATTGGATTATAGTTTTATGTAACTCTTATGTTTTATTAGCATTTTGATAAGCACGGTAATACAGAATACACATAACAGTTGCATTTGACAGTAGGAGTGATAATACAACAGCATGGATGGTGATCCCGGCAGGATTTATGAAGTTTCCACTTTCCATATTTGTTCTCATGGTGTATTCTGGATCAGAGACTCTTTTGTGGGGTAAGGGGTGCCAAGAGAGCCTTACTCAATGAAGAATAATTAGAAAACATGGAATGCTTAGGATGATGGTAAATGCACACCTGTTTTAAGGATGATATGAGTCTGAATGTTCATCATATTCAACAGTGTGTTGCGTGCAGTTTGGGTATCGCTTACTGATCCACGAGCGTTAATGAAATATGTCATAAGCGTCCCATCAGTGCACAGCAGTGTATCCAATAAAAGGAGTACTCCAATTCAAATCATTCAATCAAGTAAGTTGCGTAAATTGAATTTATTCTTCTTCACAAATTCTTTTTGGTGAATAGAATTTCATATGATTCCACAAGAAACATGCATTTCCCATTGAAAGCAGATATTGGGTTTCTGTTTATTGCATTTCAGGTTCAGAAGGGCCCTTCATCAATGTAAAATTCAACATTTAAATAATTGAAGCAGGAAAGGAGCTGGGTTACAACATGAATGTGGATGTGGTCTACATTTCATGTTAGTGGCAATTCTACAACCATAATGACTGCTGAGGAATCCTGGACCTTGACCAAAAGGGACCCTTTGAAAACCTGGAGCGAGTGTGAAAAAGATAACCACGACTCTGACTGGAATGAAGTAGTTCATGCTCCCCAGCGTTGTTATTCATGCTCTCGGAGTGTAAGCAAATGGATGTGCCATTGTGCGTTAAGATTAAGATAAAAACATGCGGTATTCGCAAAGTTGTGGTTATAGGTGAATGTTAGCCCAGAACGTGCCATGGTGGTTCTCGTTTGTTAATGAGATATGCGACTTGGTATGTTTCAAAGAAAATGTACTGTGAACCCGTAAATAAAGTGGTGCTTGTGATTTCAATGCCTTAGCATGCTACAAAGCATCTCTTACCGGTATACAATGTGATTGTGGGTTCCCTAACGTAGATTCCGATGAATTGCTCAACCGGACCAGATGTAGAGTAATTTTATATAACCCGTGTTAGTGTGGGGATATCGTGGCTCAACAACAATAACAGACTTTTGTGAAACTACGTGTTTAAAACAAAGTAACCGAGGACGCCATTTTGGAGTGGTGATTGGTTGTTTGAAACATAATAGAAGGTTGGTGCAGAATGGTGAAAATTACAAAAATGAAAATAGAAAAATAAAATAAAAAGGTTAAAGTTCTGACGTGAAATATGAGAATGAAATGACAAAATAAATGGCATGTGTTCCAGCGGGGTGTAATGAGTCACGGTTAACAACAGTTCCAAGGTATCTCAAAGGTTCATTTTTATGTTCTGGTGGATTCCTGTTGATTCTGCCTATTCAATGTCGTAGACACGGATCATCTTAGCTCATAGTGAGAGGTGTGTCTTGTGGCCCATGTTGTAAATGTTTCAAACTCAAGTTGAGTGAAAAAAGCAATTGAAAAGGGGAGTTAAATTACAAAAAACAGCTGTATTCTATTCAGTCATTTAATCAGATTGGATTTAAAGTGTCTAGTAGTCTGATCCAAAAAATCTCTCTCTGTAAAAGTGATTTGGTAATGTTCATACCATCACCAGGTGTTATTGACTCCAGAACCAAGAAGCGTAGTTGGCTGATAATATCATTACACAACTGAAAGTGTAAGGCTACACAGGATTTTTAATTTTGCATACAAATGTTGTTCTTGTTTTCATTCATCCTCACTGAGATCTTGCGTTCAGTCTTATCAATGTAGGCCAAGCCACACGGGCATTTCAACATGTAAATTACATTCATGCTGTTGCACGTTGCTGTGGTATGTAGTTCGATGAGGTTACCCTTGTTTGAATGTGTAATTTGATTACCTTGGATAATGTTGTTGCAAAAACATGGAAGGCAACATACAAACTGTAACTGTGTTCATGCATGCCTTATTGTCCCGGTGGAGTTTCCTGATAATGTCAACAATGGAAAAGAAGAGGTCATGGCTTAGGATGGGCGAGGAACACCTGTTTTAAGGGGGGCAGTGAGGGGGCCACCAGAGCCAGTACACAACACCCAGGGTCACCCCAGGAGGTCCCAGCCGATCCACCTCCACCCTCCCACCAAGTCCCGGTCTCAAGTCCTCAGCAGGGTCGTAGATCCTCAGCCTGCCCCTTGCCCTCACCCTCCATCAGCTTGTCTGCTGTTGTGGAAGATTCCCATTTGTTCACCACTTCTGTCCACAGAGGTGCTATGGGGCTGCAGCAGATCCCCTGTGTCCCCTCCCAGGCCACCGCCCTCTACTCAGCCCAGACCCAAAGGGTGACATCCTTCGCCCAGGTTTCCATCCTGGGAATCCCACCACCCCGGTGACTTCCAAGCCATAACACTGCATCATTGGGCAAGTGACAGTGCTAAGTGAATAAAACTGTTCCCTAACTTATTATTGGCTGGTCGTGGGAAGAGACCCAGGGGTCAAACTTTTGGGAGTGTTGGTAATAGTTCTATTCAGGGTCTTGTTAAGTCTCATGACAACCTCATCCCAAAACCTAGAAAGCCCAGGGCATCCCAGGTCATGTGTCCAAAGTCAGGATCTTATGTCGCACAATGTGGTCACACCCTGGAGTCTCCGAGATAGATATCCCTTATCCTGTGTTAGATGATGTAGGTCCTATAGGTATAGCTGTATTGAATATCTCTAAGATGGAATTGCGAGAACATTTTTAGGGTTAGGCAACACTCTACCCCATTCAGCATCTGTCAGGTCGCGGCCCAAGTCTGCAGACCAGTGGGCCCGGAGAGCGTCCAGTGGCCTCCCGACCTGGCTATTCAGTGCCCTTTAGAACCATGTGATCAAGTGGCTGCCAGATCTCAGTATCAGTAGAAACTGGTGGACCCCGTGCGTGGGAAGCTCTGTGTTAGCTGACTCCCCATAGCTCCTGAAAAGCAAGGGTAAGTGCTTCGTAGGTAAGGAATTGACCCAGGGGTAGATCAGACTGTTCCAACAAGTACCTTAGGGGGATCAGGGTGCCTGCCTGGGAGCAGGCACTCAGTACCACTAGCCCTGCCTCTGTCCATGTATTCAGTTGCCCTGCTATGAAGATGGTCAAGGCGAGGCAGTCCCACCAAAAGTAGTTCGTGGGCCTAGGGCATCACACCACCAGTGCATCACAGTCTGCCTCACCAGCAGAAAAAGGCTGTGGATAAAAGTATACCCATACGGTGAATCCTCGTGGCAGGTTGCAGAAGTTTTGCCAGTAATAGCTCCTGGCTGGGTTCAGAGTCCATTGGGCCAAGTTCCAGTAGACCCACTCTATCCAACCACTTAGTTATTCACTGTAGTTTGGCCGATAAAAATGATAATTCAAAACCTGTCACTTCCAGACTGCCTTTGAGTGGGGTAGTTAATTCGATCCTGTGGCGTCTGCCGTCCCAGATCAGTTCTCTAAGGAGCACATCAATCTCCTGAACCAGGCCACACAACCTTCAGATTCACAATGAAATAAAGGATCGGTGAGAGCATAATAATTTTAGAAAGCACCGTACGTGCCATGATGGGCAGTTTGAGTGAGTGTCAAAAGGACCTGTGAGCCTTCCCAAGGTTACCTTCACATAGATCTACCAGGTTGTGGAAAATCTGGATGCCCCGATACCGAAAGGTGCGTGGAGCCCAGAATATATCAGGTGGACAAGAGGTGGGGCATAATGTTCCACCAACCACAGGCAACACACATGTCTTGCCCCGGTTTACCTGAAGACCGGAGTATAGGCTGAATTCTTCAAGAAGCTGCAGCGCTTGGTGCATGTCTTGTTCGCCGTCTCGAAGATAAATAAGGAGGTCATCAGCATATAGTGAGATGACATGAACTGTACCATCCATTCCTATGACCCAGTCCTCACCCCCTGTCCTGAACCTCTCCACCAGGTATTCAATGGCTAAAGCAAATAACAGGGGCAACAGGAGCCATCCCTGCATGTACCCCTAAACACCTCGAATACCTCAGAGATCATTCATTCCATCCTTACCCTTTCCATCGGGCGGGTGCATATTAATTGTTCCCATCTCATCCATCTAGTGCCCAGCCCCATTTGCAGCATGGTAGCCCCCAAGAAGTTCCACAGCCTCGTGTCAAAGATCTTCTCAAGGTCCATCGACATGGGGTCATGGGGGGTTGCTCATAGGCATGGAGGATAGAGTAGAGTCTACGAAGTTAAAGCTATGTATTGAGGGTTGTTATGAACCCGTTTTGATCAGCGTGAATCAGTGCTTGCATGTGTGGTAATGATCGAGAGACCAGTACTTTGCTAAGTATTTTAAAGTCTGAACTAAGCATAAAGAAGGGCACAAAAGTCAAAGTCCATCACTTCGTGGGAAGCAGATTTAGACAGGGAGATCACCAAGGCTTCCCTGATCGTGGCCATGAGTATCTCCACCTTGTAAGCATCTCTATATATTTCTGCTTGTCTCTGTACCAGCTCTCCCGCAAAAACTCTGAAGGGAGTCCTTCAACACCTGGTGTCTTGCTCGACACCATGGATTTAATGGCATTACAGATTTCCAGTTCCGTAACAAGGGCACCCAGCGACTCTTGTTCCACAGCGCGGAGGCAATGGAGAGACAGGTGGTAACTAAAGGGCCAAACGTCCCCTCCAGCAGGCAATAAAGGGAGACATAATAGTCCCGGAACACGCCATTGATATCTTTCAGGGAAAAAAGGGCAGCCCCTCCTGAAGTCATCAGGCGGGTGATAGGGCTCCCCTGCTCCCATGGCAGACCAACCAGGCAAGGAGTCTTCTCGACTTCCCCCCCTCCTCATTGGCTCGACTTATGTAGGTCTTATGATTGCATCAGAGTGCTCCATTGTTACGTTCTACAAATATCTAGGTCTCTAACAGTCCGGTGTCGTGCCCTGCTCGTTATTGAAAGTGTGAAGGTCATCCTAAAGTTTCAGAGGGTCCTGTTCCAGGTCTCAGCGGATACCCACTGACTTCCACAAGCAACGAACCATCCCCACCAGCTTAAAAGCCTCCCATTCAAGGCACAGACTCTATGTAGTTCCAGGGTTTGAGGCAAAGATTCCAGTAACTTCGACTGCTAATGCATCCTTGAAGGGAACATCCTCAAAGGCCACCGAGTGCAGCTGCCACATGGGTATATAGTGCATTCGTCGGTCGGTTGCAGCGTCAGGGTTGTGGGTCAACAGGGTACAGTGTGTGTTATACTGCCACTGAAGGACTTAGAGCATGCAAAGCGGTCAATCATAGTATGTACCTGGTACAGCCCGAGTAAAAGGAGTAGTCCATGTCCATTGGGTGTTGGGCGCGAGAGGGGTCCTCCATGTCCCTGTGTGTTACCCAGTTGGTCAAGTTGGCGGCCCCCTTTTGGCCCCTGCTCCTGCCATTGAGGGAATAGAGCAGTCTAAAGTCTTGTCAAGTACTCAGTTGAAGTCGCTCTCAATGAGAAGTGACTCCCCACTAGGCCTCCCAGCTGTGTTGACAGGACATGAAAGAAGGGGGCTTGATCTTAGTTGAGTGCATACACGCTACCTAAGACCAGTGGCTTACCGCAAAGCTGCCCCTTCACCAAGACATAGTGATTTGGAAATTGGAAAGAAGCAATACCAAATCAATATACCTGCAAAGAAAGCCAAATAACAACTAATGTATGGGGTCATCATCACCTTGAAGTACTGTTATCAGAAGAGGGACAGAAAAGAGCAAATCAAAACAGACAGTCATTAGAATACTGCAAACCTAAAACATGTTCAACAAATCACCTTACAACTCTAAGGTAGAAGGAATATGAAAAGGAAAAAAATGGCTACAGCACATCATACCCACCCCCACTAAATACATTTCAATGCAATGTCTTCATTGCAAACAACTTAGGTTGAACCCTTACAGTAGAAAAAAATACTCCGACAAATGTTCTTATATCTGTGCCATTATTTGTCTGTCCCATTAGTATAACTCATTCAGAGGAGAAAATAAAGAATCACAACATCCTCTCAGATTTCCAAAATTCTAGATAGTTATGTAGCGATTATCACTTAAAACTATAGCAATACTGCATCAATACTGTATCACTCAGAAATGACTTTATTTCGCCGACACAACAGTGGCATTAAAAGTATTCTACCAACACATGTACATCAATAGATGAAAAAAACTATTATAAAAATTTAGAGTAACATGGATTGAAACATAATTAATGATGATAATACTGTATCAATAACCATATTAGAAACTGCATCATATTGAAGCAATAAGATAATCCAGTTTATGAAATAATGCTTTGACTTGATGGCCATACAAGGCATGGGATGGCTAAAGTGATCAGGAGGATATTATTTCAATAACATTATATGGCATTGGGCTGAGTCTCCTTGATTGAACTGAAGTGTAACATATTTTTCTGCAATAGTACAGAGCAAAAAAAGATTCCCCCAATAAGACTCTAAAAGTGCAGTAGGCCAATGTTAAAGCTACATGTTACATGTTGATATCATTAGTTACAACAGTGCATTTTAATGATACACAGATGAGATAAAGGATGGGAAGGCATGGACACTAGGACCGCCTCCTGTAACCTGTGAAAATCATACCTTGCAACCCTCTTCCTTTGTAATGATTTCTAATATTTTGCAATCTCGTCTGAAATGCTTTGAAAAGAAAGCAAAGAATTCAAGCTTGCTTTATATTTAGAACAAAAATGAACAGCATCAGCATTATGTATTTCTGGCAACTTTGGCTAATTTAGGGGCTCATTACAATGGTGGACGGAATTCCGTCCATCCGCCATCATGCCGGGGCTTGGGACCGTCCGCCTGTAACGCGGCGGTCACGCTCATGAGATTATGATACGACTGCTACTGTGGCGGTC
Source organism: Lissotriton vulgaris (assembly GCF_964263255.1). Taxonomy (NCBI): domain Eukaryota; kingdom Metazoa; phylum Chordata; class Amphibia; order Caudata; family Salamandridae; genus Lissotriton; species Lissotriton vulgaris. The sequence continues at coordinate 396,166 of NW_028251592.1, read as the reverse complement.
GCATCGTGTATCTCTGACATTGCAGAGGGTGCTGCTGGGTGCAGCACCCGCCGCAATGTCCCAAATGCACTGTTTGCATTTCCCTGCACTACATGGCAGGCTCCACACAGCGCGTAGCTGCTATGCAGGGGCAGGCCGGTCTAGACTGGTCTGCCCAGTACACCCCTTAAAATGGGCTGGGGGGAGCGAGAACAGTCTCTTGTTTTCTCCCTCCCCCCTAACCCCCCAAGCCTCCAGCATCCTCCATGGGGTTCGGACCATCAGCGCCCCATAACTAGCTTTTCCCCACCCACCATCCCCTAAGGCAGCAGTCCATATGGGTGTTACTGTCACAGGTGTTTTTTTGCTTTGTTTTCTTAAACTTTCGTTGCAGGTATTTTAGTAGAATGATAACTGTAAAGTTGTGTTATTGAATGCTTTGGTATTGTGTAAAATAAAAGTGGTGCAATGCAAGGGAGTCACTCTTCCAGTAGGCTGGTCGGCCAACCCCGCACGCGCATGCGCAACAGGACGCAAGGATGCAGAATTGCAGCGTCCCGTTATGGAGTCAAGCCTCAGGGCGTAGGGGGGGCCCGGGGGAGATATCCGTCCGATAAGCTGGACCCCCTATGCAATCTTACACCAGTGCAGTCTTTGTAGTTACCGGGATCTGGGGCTGCCAGTCACTGACCTTACCATAGGCTCTAGCAGGGATACGCAGAAAGTAAATTATATCATGTTTTAGATTACTGTAGGAATGGCTATGTACTAGAAAAATGTTAAGGTTAGCCAAGTAACATCTTGTACCTATCAATTGAACTGGACTTTCTGCGTAATTGTACATAATGTAAATAATGAGTTTAATGGTTTTTTAATTTTGTAATAAATGCGGCCAGGGTGTACTACCCCAAATCCAAAGAGTGTGGTTTGAAGTGCTTGCCTTGGAGGAGGGAAGAAGTCCACATCCAAGAGCGATCTTGGGTCTAGAGTAAAAGGTGGGCTTAGGCAGTCCTTATTTTATGTATGTTTTTACAAAATGTCTTTAGCTGTTGTCACTGTTACTTCATTTCGCACCAGTCGGAGTGTGGGTTTTCACTGTCTAACTAACTAACTAAAAACTGTTCTCTTTCTGTGATGTGTGCCAGGCTTTCTGCTTACTTTCTCGAAAGCAGTCGCCATGATAAAATGTCAGCTGATTTATATTTAGATTCTCCCTTGACTTACCGAACTGATTAGATTTATGCTAGCCTATTTCTTTGCTGAACTGTGGGCCAGATATACGACCAGAAAAATTTGCCATGTAAAACAGTGTTTTTAACACCTATTGCGATTCCCTACGGGCTTGCAAATTGGGAGGCTCATTAATATTAATGAGCCTCTTGCAATTTGCGAGCCCATTGGGAATGACAGGCCCTCCCAGGTATGGTGGCCTGCTGTGCTCGGCAGAATACCATGTCTGGGACTGCTTATAAAGAAAGCAGTTTTTTTTAAATGCAGCCCGTTTTCTTTTAAGAAGCATGTTTTTTTTTAAAAAATGAAACATTTTTGTTTAATTTTTTAAGGGCATGTCGTGGTCCCTGAGACCACTGCCTGCCCTTAAAAAATATTTTTAGAGACAATCACAAAGTGGAAGGGGTCCCCTGGTGACCCCTTCAAAATTGCAACTGCATTACCACCCTCTCAAAGAGGGTGGTCATTTGTGAGTATTTTGCAACTGCAATTGCGGTCACAAAACATTCATACATTGATTTGCGGACGCAATCAGGAAGGGAACGCCCCTTCCTAATTGCGACTCGCAATTCCTAAATAGCGAGTCGCAAATAAATTGTTACTCGCTATTTAGGAATTGTACATGGCCTTGGGCCATTTTGCATGTGCAAGAACATTGAGAAGGCTGTCCATTTTATTCAAGTCCTGATGAAGACCCGCCCCTGATGCACATAGTCAGCGCATCAACACTAGGGTCGAAACGTCAACGCAACATATTTGAGATCTAACTGTACAAAGTCTGTTAGGAACAAAAGAAATCATTTTGCCTAAATGACTATTGTGTTTACAGTTGACCACCTGTAATATTTGAATCATTGTGTATTTGTGTATGTATGTTTTTATCCTGCACCATTTTTCACAAACCACGTTGTTTTTGTATTGTATATGTTTATTTACCGTTTGGACAGCAGAACTAATGTCTGAAAATAATTGAAAACATTGAGAAAGTGTATAACTAAAGAATCACTTTATCTACCAGTTTGGTCAGTGTGTTTTTATAAAGTGTTACCATATGTTTACAGAGACATGAACATATCAGTGTAGCCACATAATTGAATACTGATTCATTTGGTATTTCCTTCCAACAGAACCATTATTATTTGTTTAACACACCACATCTTCAACAAAGCCAGCACAGCCATCGCACCCCATCTCTGGAAAGTTATCGACACCTTCTTCGAGACAGCAACCTTCCGGGAGAGCTGGAAGCACACCAAGATCAACGCCTTACTCAAGAAACCCAAGGCAAACCTCAAGAACTTACGGCCCATCTCCCTGCTCCCATTCCCGGCAAAGGTCATCTAGAAGACCGTCAACGAACAACTGACCCGCTACCTCGAGGAGAACAACATCCTGTACCCTTTCCAGTCCAGGTTCCGCACCAACCACAGCACCGAGACTACCCTCATCACTGCCACCGATGACTTCAAGTCCCTGCTGGACAACGGAGAAACGGCGGCCCTATTCCTCCTGGACCTGTCAGTCACCTTCGACACGATCTACCACCACACACTACGAACACACCTCCAAAACGCCAGGATCCAAGAGAAGGCCCTGGACTGGACAACCTCCTTCCTCTCCAGCAGTACACAGAGCGTCCGCCTTCCCCCCTTCCGCTCCGAAGCCACCGAGATCATCTGCGGCGTACCCCAGGCTCATCCCTCAGCCCAACTCTGTTTAACATCTACATGGCACTGCTCGCCCACGTCGCCCGTTGGCACGACTTCAACATCATCTCCTATGCCGGTGACACCCAGCTGATCCTCTCCCTCACCAAGAACCCCCACACCGCCAAAACCAACCTTCACGAAGGAATGAAGGCCGTCGCTGAATAGATGAGGAACAGCCGACTGAAGCTGAACTCCAAAAAGACGGAGGTCCTCATCCTCGGATCCACCCCTTCGACCTGGGACAACTCCTGGTGGCCCACCACGCTGGGAACCGCCCCAACACCCACCAACCATGCACGCAACGTAGGGGTCATCCTCGACTCCACCCTCTCCATGACTAAACAGGTCAACGCCGTCTCCTCCTCCTGCTTCAAAACCCTTTGCATGCTCCACCGGATCTACAAGTGGATCCCCACTGAAACAAGAAGAACAGTCTCCCAGGCCCATGTCAGCAGCAGGTTGGACTACGGAAACGCCCTCTACGCAGGAGCCTCAGGCAAACTCCTGAGACAGCTCCAACGCATCCAGAACGTCTCTGCATGCCTGATCCTCGACATCCCTCGCCACAGCCACATTACACCCCACCTGAGAGACCTGCACTGGCTCCCGGTCAACAAGAGGATAACCTTCAAGCTCCTCACACACGCACACAAGGCACTCCACAACACTGAACCAACGTACCTCAACAGACGACTCAGCTTCTACATCCCCACCTGCTCGCCTTCGCCACAGTCCCCCGCTTCCGAAGAGCGACATCCGGCGGCAGATCGTTCTCTCATCTCGCCGCCAAGACCTGGAACACCCTCCCCATCCACCTACGGCAGACCCAAGACCTGCTGACCTTCAGAAAACTCCTCAAGACCTGGCTTTTCAAGCAGTAGCAGCATTCCCCACCCCAGCGCCTTGAGACCCTCACGGTGAGTTGTGCACTTTACAAATGATATAACTCATTGATTGATTGATTCCTTACATTTGGATTTTACTTTTTACTCCCTTAGTGTGAGAATGCATTTCTTGAAAAGGAATATAAAGTAGGTTTACCAAAATAAAAATGCCAGGCATGTGTTGTTTTAAGATCCTGCAAAGGTCTTGTCTTGAAACTAAATAGGGTTATGAATAAAATAGTATGAATTCATTTGTAATGTGACTTTTTAATCTTTGATCCCTTTACTTATCAGTCATGGATCATTCAAGCAGCCCTAGAACACAATTAAAAATGATTTCTATTTATTTTTGCTGTTCCAAGTATGTAAAGATAAGTGCTGAAACTAGGCTTTTGGGGACTGCTCATTTTTGTACCGTCTGGGACATCACTATGAAGAGCTGGCAACCCTAATCACAAGACTGAAAGTTTGTTGTAGGATGAGCATAATATTTATTTAATCCATCCTCAATCCCTGGACCCTGAATAATGCCATAAAAGTAATAGTTTAAAATATATCTGAAACCCTATGCCAGCCCTCAATTGCATGCTGAGTAACTTCAGCTGTGTCTGGGAATGTACCCTGCATTCAGAAAATGCACTCCTCATTCTCACCCTTCACTTTCACACTCAACCTGCACTCTTAGGGATCACAGTGTACTCACACTGATCACCATGCGCTCACACAACCTGCTCACCCAGCACTCACAGTGACCACACTGCACTTATGCCACTTGCCATTAACTCACACTGTTCTCCCTCCACTTACCATGCAGTCACATGAGCACACTGCTTACTCTGCACTCACAGTGATAACTCTGCACTCACAATTCTCTTGCGCTGTTCACCCGGTCCCTCACCCTGCAGTCACACAAGCAAACTACTCATCCTGCTCATGTGACACTTCACTCACCTGTACCCCTCACTGCTCACTCTGCAATTTCACTCAAACAATCCCATCACTAACCATACATTCATTTGTCCCACTCTGCACTTAAATTCACACCCAAATTCACATGATCACCTCACTCACCCTACAGTCACTCCTCTCACTCTACTCTCACACTGTCGCATCACTCACCATGCACTAAAATGGGCACTACTGTCACCCACACAGCACAGAGGGCTAATGTGCCTGCTACAGAGAACATGTACCATGCTGTTCACAGAACTGGCAACTACAATAGTACCTATTATGAGCTACTAGATAGCACAGGGAATTGATAGATGACCATAGAGTATACCCTGCGTACCAGTTAATACACCTGGGGGACCATACGAGCAAGTGTTTGGAATGCTGGAGACTATGGTTTCTAGGAGGACGGTTGAAAACCAGTAGAACATGGACAGTGGAGAAATGGATAGACCCCCTTAGTGCGGGAGCCACTCCAGGAAGTTAAATATTGTTCATTCATAGCCTGGGAATGGGGACTGTGCCTAATGAGATGAATAGGGAGGAGAATGTGAATAGCTCCTCTCTCACCATGGAGATTACTGTTGATACTGGTTGCTGTTATCCTGATTCAGTGCTGGAAGTATGCCATATTGTCAAGTATTATTATAACATGCCAATAAAAGATGTTTAAAAAAAGTGTAATTTGCTAATGGTAAAAGCTTATCTTGATGTGATTGGAAGCACGTAGTGCTATTCCTTTTCTGCGACAGGTGTCTGTCCCGTATCCTGGTAGGTTGACAAAGGCAGCAGCAGCCCATCTGTACAGTCTGAGGGGGCCACCCCCCCACCTTTTTCAAGGCAAGAAGAGTGTCTGTCACAGACAGACACTCTTCTGGTTCAGGTCAGGCAGCCAGGAGCTAGACATGCCCTAAATGTGCAAATTCCTGGCTGCCTGAGCTCAACTTTGCCAGGATGAGGATTTTACAGCCATGTGGGTGTGACCTCCTCAGCCTGGCAAAAGTGTCTCGAGGACCCCCCACAACACTTGACAAGGGGGAGCATCATCAATTGCGTCGGACCTGGTCGCTTCAGTTTTAAGTCCTGAAGGGAACCCAGTACAGAGACACGTCCGCTAAGCTTTGGGATAGGTGAGGTCCATCACGGCCACATCAGAATGAAAAGCATGTGGGAAAGATGGGGTCAGTGGCGGTGCATCCATTAGGGCGCTGGGGTGTTGACCACAAGCCGTGCCCGCTGCGCCAACTTCCGAGGCAAGGCAGTCATTTAGCAGAGGCTCAGCTGAGCTCCCTCAGCGGCTCTGTCTGAAGGGGGTGGGCGGGGCAGCCAGCAGGTTGACTCCCGGCGTCATGCTGACTGGCATGTAATTTTCAGACTCAGCATGTCAGGGGGTGGCGCAGAGCGCACAGCAGGCAGCAGTGCGCATGTTGGGTTTGGGTCGGAGAATTTTTCTGACCAGCCCAGTCATGCGCACAAGTGTTTGCTGTGGCTGGTGGCTGCACATTAGGAGAGACGAGGGTTGATCAATGCTGCAGCCCTCGGTCTCCTAATGGGGGGCGAGTATCCCTGCTAAGCCAATCCTGGCACTGCTGGAGCAGCGTCTTAATTGGCTGAGAGGAGTTGCCACACTCGCGCCAGCGCCAGCAGCATCAGGATAGGTGTATAGTTGCTGCCGGCGGGCGACACTACAACAAAGTTCTGGGCCGAGACCGCAGCAGGCATTAAGGCAGCAGGCAGCGCAGGGGCATTATGATTAAACCAAGACGTCAGAGGATAAGAAAGGAGAGTGTGTGTCAAGGAGCAGAAAAAGGGACAGACTGCGAGCTGGACTAGGTGGCTGCGAGGATGTGTGTCGTGCCTTCTCTCTTTGTGTTTTTGGCAGGGCTGCTGCTGCTGCCTCTAAACTATTTTGCTGGCTCTATTTCAAAGGCCGCATTGCCAATATAGATAAATGCACCGTTTACGGTTTCTGTTGTCTCTCCCTCGACCTTCAGCGGTCATATGTTTCGTATCAAAAGTTGGAGAAAGGAGCCATGTGTTAGGCATCAGGCTTCCCGCCTAGTCTCTTGGAGGCACGGAGATAGCTGAGTGCTTGCTTTAAGGTAAATACGCTCTTTTGAGCAGGTCCCTTGCTGTTCTGGCAGAGGTGGAGTTTGCTGACACTCCCTTACTTTTAAATACTTTGACTTGCCGAGGAGCCGGTGCTTGGCTTCCTGTTCCCTGAATCCACACCCCTTCCTTCTGTTACCAGCGTTTCCCTGTTGTGGTAACTAAGATTCTATGTCAGGACGGAGGCTCCGATTATGCTGTTTCATTTCTTTACTACCAAAAATACAGCAGCCAATCGCAATAGTAAAGAAAAAACAATAAACTACATATCCCATGAACCCTTAGGATACCATAGAGTAGGTGTAGTATAAAAGGTATCCAAGAGGACAGTCCTTCCTCTTTCTTTGCTGCTCCGCAGCCAGTTAAGTGTGTTTTTGACTTTATTCCTTGCGCTTTGTGCATTACTCTTTGCGCTTTGGGTCATTTTGGCTACAGTTGTTGCGTGCTTGCTCCGCTTACCTTACGGTTTATGTTATAGCCGATTGCTATTGTCGCTTGTGTTGTAGCGCTTGCCTTCGTGCTGGTTTTGCCTTGGGGGCGTGTGGTCACCCCCCGCATGCGGGCTTGCTCTTCTGCGCCTGTTTTTCCAGTTGTGGAGTGGGAGTGGGAGCTGAGAGACGCGCGTTCCTCGCGCGTCTCTCATTTTCAGCCGGCGTTTGTCTTTCTGTGTCGCACATGCGCAGTACCTTCGTCTCGTGCTGCAGGCGACCGTCGGTACTGCGCATTTCATGCATTCCTGGCGTTTCTGAGGAGGAATAGCAGCGCGTCTTCGAGCATCTGTCAGAAGGCATTGTAATCGGCTTTCTAAGCCTCTGCCCACCTGCCGGCTGTCAGGCTCCAGACGCCCTTTTGTCAGTGAGGACTGAGGGTTGTAAAATTTAAAGTAGGCTTTGCCTAGAGTGCTACAAGCCCTCCCTCCACATTCAAATTGTTCATTCAGGTCACTTTTATTGCCTGAGGCTTGTTATTGGGGTCGCACTCCCCCTGAATACCCTAAGGGTGTGAATTTTCAGTCCTTTCCTCTGTGGGCTATTTACTATTCTTTGTTTACCAAAGATGGGAGATTATTATGAAGAGGAGGGCTTCTACCATGGTGAAGAAGAACCTACTGGTTCCATGGATATGGAGTATGAGGGACAAGCTTTCCATTCCAATCTTGTTCCTTTCCAGTTACACCTCACAGAATATGCATCTAAGCAGGGGTGGTTGCCGCCTTCTGGGCGTTCCACTAGATCTCCCAAGAATCCGCATGTGGCGGACTTTGTTAAACTGGCGCATTCTCTGGCTACACCCAAATCCTCTAAGAAGGGGAAACGCTCTAAAAAGTCTTGCAATCCTTCCCCTTCCACTTCTGACTCCTCTAACTCTACATCTTCTGAATCCGAGGCGCCCCCTCCTAAGAAGAAAGCTCGTAAAGAGCACTTTGTTGATGCCCCATCTAAGCCTCCGGTGCTAGATTTTGAGCCCACTGAAATTGTGCATCCTAATTCTTCAGCCTGCTTGCCTTCCCCTGAGGTGGCTGCTTATGTTCAGACTAATATCAGGCGATCTTTTGACAGTACCGTACGAGCACGTTTAAGATCTGAGTGTCCCCGTCCTGATCTGTCCGACAAGTTAGCGGAGACTCCTGAGGTGGACCCTACAATGGTAACTTATTTACGGAAGTATTCCAAGGATCCTAAAAAGGGTCTCGACAGGTCATGGAGATCCTGTCAGGATAAGATGCTAGATCTTCTTGGCCCTCTCACGAAAATTTTGGATTTGGCATTTCGAGCGAAAGACTCTGACGCCCTGATTGATCCGGAGGAGATGGTAGGATGGGCTCAGCGGGCTATATGCATGCTTGGTAATGCTAACTGCGCCCTAAATAGTGAACGCCGTCGATCAATACTCCTGAAGCTTGATCCTAAACTCACTGATCTGGCTCCTTCGGAGTCTGGGCCTCTAGCTCAAGGTTTGCTCTTTGGACAGCCGTTTTTAAAAGAACTCTCCAGTTTTGTGGCCACCTTCAGCGGCTTGGACAGGGCGCAGGCCAACCTGCGTAGAGCTTTCCGTCCGGTTTTCGGTCGGGCTGGACGAAGGGGGCGTTCGTCCGGCCGTGGAACTTCCCAATCTAATCAGAGAGGAGGTCAGTCCCAAAGAGGAGGCGGACAGGAGTCCTACAGTTCTGGAAAATCGAAGTTCTACCCTTCTAGGAAAGGTCGGGGTCAGTACTCCAAAGGTGGATACGGAGGTGCCCAAGGGGGTCGCCCGGATTCCTCAGGTGAGATTAATTCTGTCTTCAGAAGTTATTTTGGGGGGCAGGTTGAGATATTTCCTTCCAAATTGGCAGTTAATCTCCAGCGATGCTTGGGTGTTGGAGACGGTCCAGGGCTACAAACTCGAGTTTTACGCTCACCCTCTCCAACACCATCCTCCTACTCCCCATGTTTTTCCCTAAGAGATCAGGAATTCATCTCCACAGAGATAGAGTCTCTTCTGGCGAAAGGGGCCATAGTCCTTTCTTCCCCCTCATCCAGACGGCTTCGTCAGCAATGTCTTTCTGGTGGAAAAGAAAGGAGGGGGTTCTCGTCTAGTCCTCAACCTCAAGGACTTCAACGGCGGAGTGGTGTACCGTCACTTCAAAATGGAGGGTATTCACCTTCTAAGGGACCTCTTGCGGGAGGCAGACTGGATGGTTCGTCTGGACTTGAAGGATGCAGATCTTTCAGTTCCAATCTATGCTCCACATCGTCGCTTTCTCCAGTTTCAGTGGCTGGGAAAGTGGTACGAGTACACGGTCCTTTCGTTCGGTCTGTCTTCCGCTCCGTGGTGCTTCACGAAGCTATTGCGTCCAGTTGTAGAGTCCTTGCAGGCCCGTGGGGTCAGATTGATTGTTTACCTGGACGATTTTCTTTTGATGGCCCAGTGTCCTCTCCTTTTACAATGACATCTGCATTGGTCCATCGATCTTTTGCAATCTCTGGGATTTCTTGTGAATCCTCAGAAGTCGGACTTTCGTCCTTCTCAAACCATGGATTTTCTGGGGTTCAAAATGTACTCAGTTGCTTGTCAACTTGTGCTCCCGGGACAGAAGATCAGAGGGATCAAACGGGAATTGCGTTTGGTTTTGTCCAAACAGATGGTTTCCTTGCGATCGGTAGCTCGAATTGTGGGTCTGTTGTCCTCATCAATTCAAGCAATCTTTCCAGGTCCTCTACACTATCGGGCCCTTCAGCGTCTCAAAATCCGTCATCTTCAGAAGGGCTTGCGGTATTCAGATATGGTTCCTCTTTCAGAGGACGCCAAGTGGGAGATGCTGTGGTGGTTAGACCACATGGAGTCCTGGAATGGACGTGCTCTTTTCGGTCAGACTCCAGAGGTTGTGATCGAGTCAGATGCGAGTCTTTGGGGATGGGGAGCTCGGTGCGGCTCTCTGACGACAGGGGGGCGTTGGTCTCCAGAGGAGTTGTCCCTCCATATCAATTGCTTAGAGCTTCTTGCGGGCTCTTTTGCGATTCGTTGTCTAACCCCCCATGCAACGAACTGTTGCATCCTTCTACGCATGGACAACATTTCGGCGGTGAGGTATGTCAACAAGCTCGGAGGTACGAAGTCCATGCTCCTGGCAGAAATTGCCAAGGACTTTTGGCACCTGTGTCTGCAACGTCAGATCACAGTTATTGCCGAATACCTTCCAGGTCGCCAAAATCAAGTGGCGGATTGGAATTCTCGCCATCTGAGGGATGCCAGCGATTGGAGGCTTCACCCTCGGGTGTTTCGGCTCCTGTCCCGAACTTGGGGTCCATGTCATCTGGATCTCTTTGCTTCTCGGCTGAACACGCAGGTTCCTCAATTTTACAGTTGGAGACCGGATCCCGAGGCTCTGGCCACGGACGTGTTCCTTCAGACCTGGCCTCCTCTTCTATGCTATGCCTTCCCTCCCTTCATAATGATTCCGAGGGTTCTGGCCCGCGCGAGGCACTTTCTGTCGGAATTGATTCTGGTCACTACTCTTTGGAGAGCCCAACCGTGGTTTCCGATTTTTCTGGAGATGAGTTGCTCTCCTCCTATTCTGCTTCCCAACCTGCAGAATCTGTTTCTGGACCCTCTGAGAAATCCCCACCCTCTCATTCTGTCGGGTCAGCTTCGGTTAGTGGCATGGCGGATTTCGGGGGACGTTGGCAAGTCCCTGGGCTTTCTTCGGAAGCTGCCCGATTTATCGGGAAAGCTTGGGCTCCCAACACACACAAGCGTTATGCTTCATCTTGGAAATGATGGTGTGATTGGTGTGCACAACGGTCAGTGGATCCCTCTTCTGCAGATGTCACTTTAGTTTCCAATTTCCTGGCTTCTCAGGCTTCTTCGGGTTTGAGCATCCTATTATTTGCAAATTACTCAGAGGTATTCGGATGGTAAAACCTCCTTGCCCAAAGTATGTCACCTTATGGGATGTTTCAGTGGTCTTACGTTTCTTGGATTCATGGCCTTCTAATTCTTTGGTCTCTCGCAAACAGTTATCTGCCAAACTGACCATGTTGTTATGTTTGCTTTCTTGCAAACGTGTATCTGATGTTCGTGCCTTAGATCTGGCTGGACGTCTTTTCACCCCAGAAGGGGTTTCTTTTACTATTTCTCGCCGTACTAAGTCTAACACTTCTTGTGTCTCATATCCTTCTTTTCCTCACAATCCCAAACTCTGTGTGGTTCAATGCATCAGAGATTATGAGGTGAGTACTGCTCATTTTCGTAGCAATCTCCAAGGTCAACTGCTTATAGCTTTGCAGAAACCGTTTAAGCCTGCATGTCCTGCCACTTTAGCAAGATGGGTTCATTGGCTCATGAAGGAGGCGGGCATTGATGTCTCTGTTTTTGGTGCCCACTCGGCTAGAGGAGCTATGGCCTCTAAGGCTTTTTCCTTGGATGCCGGCCTCCAAAACATCTTGAAGGCTGCTGATTGGTCTTCAGAGTCAGTGTTTAAAACATTTTATTTTAAACCTATTATGCATGTTGCTTCTGTTGTGGTGGATCAGCTTTAAACAAGCATAATCGAAGCCTCCGTCCTGACATAGAATTTAAAATTTGCTAACATTCGTGCCAAGAATTTTCAATTCTATTAAGGACAGGAGGCGAGGATTATCCCACCCTTATTTATATGTATGCATTGTATTTATCATTGCTTTTACACTTGCATTCTATGCATATGTTGTTTTTTCCCTCCCTTATCCTTTATCCATGCTTCCTTCATCTGGTAGTTTTTGGATATTACGGATTTGTTTTTTCATTTCAGGTTCTGATCCTAAATGATTGCATTTGGTCGTGTACCACGGGCCAGTGGTGGCTGTTCTTCGGACGGTTTCTCCAGTTGCAGCATTCTGTTTAGGACGTCCTGGACCCTTGGCCATCCGTCTTTCTTCTGGTTCATTGTTTTGCTCCCCGGAGGCTGGGTTTTGTGTTTATCTTCATTTTATCTTGTTGGATTCCTGGAACTTTTACTTGTATGACTTTACTTATGACTGAACTGTTCTACACAAAGAAAGAGGAAGGACTGTCCTCTTGGATACCTTTTATACTACACCTACTCTATGGTATCCTAAGGGTTCATGGGATATATAGTTTATTGTTTTTTCTTTACTATTGTGATTGGCTGCTATATTTTTGGTAGTAAAGAAATGAGACAGCATAATCCTCGCCTCCTGTCCTTAATAGAATTGAAAATTCTTGGCACGAATGTTAGCAAATTTTTAATTCCAGCCCTTTCTGCCTCTCCTGCAAGTTTTCCTCCCTTTTCCCCCTCCTATTTGACGTCGCAGCCGTGTTCTAACGCCCGCGGTGTCATTTTACCCGCTACCACGGTCATGTCCTTTTTTTGTTGTTAGAAGCGTCCACGTCTATTCCCCCCTCTGTTACCCTGTTGCCTTCCTTGTAGCCCAATCCCTGTGTACTTAGCATTGTTGTGTTATTCGCGTGGTGCGCGTTTCTCCTTCCTTCCTTTAAATAGAGTGCTGAGGTGCATTTTGTAAACTTGCAGTGCGCGAAAGTTTGCTTTCTTTCTGCCTTCAAGCCTGAAAAGTCTGGCAAGATACTTTTGTTGATAGAGCGCTGGAAACCCCCTTTCATCCTTGCCCTTCAAGTGTTGAGTAAGCGCATGAGATTTAACTCTGTTTAGGAGTTGGTGTCTGAGTTTGACTTTCCTAATTTTTTTGCCGGTATTGTCATACCATTTGGGAATTCACTTTGGTGAAATTAACTTTTTTTGCCTGCCTTGACTAAACAACAGAAAGTTGTTTTTTCACTGCTGATCATTCAGACGTTTCTTTTTGACACCAGGAGATGTCCAGCGGGTAAGGGACTGTGCGTTTTCCATAAAGCTTGCACTGAATTGATTTATGACCTCTGTGGGTATACAGGAGGGAAGGTATTATCCTAACGTCATCTTTCTTGTTTCCCCTGTAGGTTTTGTCTCTCCTCTTCTCTGGTTATTCTGAGGGAATCCGCTGGGGTATTTGAGACATATTACTCTGGTTTCTGATCCCCACATCTCCGAGGGTCAGGATGGGGGGTGTGAGTGTTCTGATTCCTCTCACCCATAGGCAGGCTTTAGGAGTGTGGAGAAATTCTTGTCGCTCCAGTGGATTGGGCCTAGAGATATACCACAGTTTAGTGTCATCGGCAACACAATGTGGGTGAGTGAGCGCACTCGGGGGTTGGAGTGGGTCAGTGCAGCGCATCTTGTAGACCCTTTTCACTGTACTCTGCTAGTATATTCCATGCATGCACTTCTATCTCCATAGTCCATACTCTCTGTCTTGTCTATTACCCTCGTATAGGCACTCTTACACCCCACCACTTTAAAATGTCACTAGCTGCCACTGGATGGGGTTCCTGCGGATCTTTATAAGGCGGATCGAGGGACATGGACAAAGATCCTAGCCAGGGTCTTTAACACAGCAACAATGGGCAGCTCACCGCCCTCATGGTCCGCAGTGGTTATTTGATCTATTTTTAGGGTGCCAGGGATGACCCTGCCTGTTACTGTCCGGTTTCATTACTAGACTCAGCCGCTAAAATCATGGGGAAGGTGATTTTGGATCGTTTAAGAATATGGTTAAAGGCAAACAACGTAATTTCAGACCTGAAATATGGTTTCAGGAAAGGTATGGGAACTGTGGACCAATGCATAAATCCACTTATGATGATCAGCAAATGTATACCTGCCAAAAACGGACGTATGTACGGGAAACATTCTTTTCCCTCGCATGCGTTTTACAATGTAAAATCTTTTACAACGCAGGGCATTACACAACAAACTATTACAATGCATTCCCCAAAGTAACTCCCCGGTGGAGTGAGTATAGCAGATTGCATTGCATTGGGGAATGCGTTGTAATGGATTGCATTGTAAAGCCCTGTGTTGTAAAAGATGTTGCGGTGTAAAAACTGCAGAGTAATGGCATACAGAGTAAAAGTGTGGGGGGGTAAAGTGTCCTATTCCGTATGTACATGGCATTCATGTACTTGACGTCTGCCTTCCATCGAGTGAATACGTCAAAATTATGACCCTTACTACTAGAAATTGGAATGGATGCCGATCTGGTGGCCTTTTTGCACTGGTCCCACTTAATTTGACTGCCTCTGCCAGATACAATGAAAATGCTTCCATTACAGAATCATGGGATGTTAAGTGAGGGGTGAGACAAGGATGTATTTTGGCCCCTCTCTTATCTACCTTATATATTAATAATCTGGGGGCTGCCCTATCATCTGCTAGCAAAGACATCCCTAGAGCAGGCTCTAAACGCATCCCTGCTCTCCTATATGCAGACGATGCAGTTCTACTTGCGAGGACACCTGTGGGGCTGCAAAGATTTGTAAACACTTCTATTGATTTTATGGTTTCACTTGACCTCTCTAGTAATTTCTCTAAGTCCCATATAACATCTAACGGTAACATTAGGCGTGACAAGCATACGCACATATGCAAAGGTGGAGAACTGACAAATGTTGCTACATTTCCTTATTTACGGTACAAAAGGGGGTGGTGATGGACGGAGCATCTGAATCAATCAAACACTCACACCCAGTCAAAAGATTTGGGTTTAATCCATCACCGTTCTTTAGCCCACTCTGCCACCCCAGTTCAGACATGGCTATATGCAAATCAGTCTGACCCTGTGCCTCATGGGAACAGTCCAGCCCGAACTGCCAAGTCATGTCTTCCCTGGACTGGAAACAAGCTTCCAAGGACCGGTTTCTGGCATTCCAGCCATCTTCAGCCCGGCTTGCTTGAATCCAGTGGCAAAGTGAGCAAGGGACTCACGCCTGAGCATACCCTGCCACACTTATGGCGGCCATCGTCTACAGAAACACCCTCAGAGTCTCGACCTACATAGCAGACACCTTCAGCACCGCCAAACACCTGCACTTCCAGATCTGCACAGACCCCAACACCACCCTCAGAGGAACACTCGTTTACAGACCCCGACCACAGTTCATTGACGCCATCTCCGACGTCATCAGCACGCACACTCTTGCTTCCACAGACTACATCCTCCTCAGTGACCTGAATTTCCACATCGAGAACGCCAACGACAGCAATTCTGTCGCTCTGCTCGACAACCTCGACAACCTTGGACTGAAACAGCTTATCACGGCCCTCCACCCACACTGCAGGACACAAGTTCGACCCCATCCTCTCTGCCAGCAACCACGTCTCCTTCAGCCACACCACTGAACGCACTGGACCGACCATCGATGCGTCCACTTCACCTTCAAGAAACCCACCTTGCACCACCACCCGCAACGTATCTCCTCCCACAGCTGGAACGAGGTCACCGAAGACCAGCTCATCACCACACTCTCCCGAAACCCACCAACAGACACCACCGACACTGACACAGCCGCCCGCAACCTCAGGCAACGGATCGACGACTGCGCCAACACATTCGCCCCAATCAAGAAACCCCCTAACAGATGCACTGACAGAAAGGCTAGTTTAGTTGGTTCACCACCAACATCCAGGAGTCCAAGCGAACTTGCCAAAGACACGAGAAAAAGTGGCGCTACAAACAGATTCCAGACAACCTTGCAGCCTTAAAGAACGCCAGCCGCAAGCACCACCAACTCATCCGAGCCCCCAAAAGGACCTCCTTCAAAGAACGCATTGACAACAACTCACACAATAGCAAAGAGGTCTTCAACATTGTGAAGGAACTCGCCAACCCTAGCTCCAGCTCCAACGACATCCTGCCGTCACAAGACCTATGTGACTCCTTCGCCCCCTTCTTCTACAGCAAGATTGCAGACAACCACGACAGCTTTTAATGCCCAGACCCGCCCTACAGCCACCGACACCGCAGACTCACCATCCCCAGTCTCACCAACCACCTAATCTCCTGGACCCACGTCAATGACGCCAACACCATCAAGACCATGAACACCATCCACTCTGGCTCACCATCCGACCCCTACCCTCACCACATCTTCAACAAAGTAAACCGCATCATCGTACCCCAACTCCGGAAGATCATCAACAGCTCCTTCGAGAGCGCCACCTTCCCAGAAGGCTGGAAGCACGCCCAGATCAACGCCCTACTCAAAAAAACCACGGCGGACCCTAAGGACCTCAAGTACTTCCGGACCATCTTCCTGCTTCTGTTCCCGGCTAAAGTCATCAAAAAGTTCATCAACAGGCAACTGACCCACTTCCTCGAGGAGAACAACATCCTGGACCATTCTCAATCTGGATTACGCAGCAATCTCAACACCGAAACCGCCCTCATCGCTGCCACAGATGACATCAGGACCCCACTGGACAACAGCGAAACCGTGGCCCTCATCCTCCTGGACCTCTAGCTGCCTTCAACAACATCTGCCACCACACCCTACGCACGCACCTACATGGCGCAGGAATACGCGACAAAGCCCTGGATTGGACCACCTCCTTCCTCACCGACAGAACCCAGAGGGTTCGCCTCCCCCTTTCCATTCTGAAGCCACCAAGATCATCTACGGCGTGCCCCAAGGATCATCCCTCAGCCCTACCCTCTTCAGCGTCTACATGGCACCACTCGCCAACATCGTCCGCTCACACAACCTCAACATCGTCTCCTAAGCCGACGACACTCAGATGATCATCTCACTCATCAAGAACCCCGCCACAGCCAAAACCAACCTCCACGAAGCAATTAAGGCCGTCACCCACTGGATGCAGAACAGCCACCTGAAACTTAACTCAGACAAGACAGAGGTCCTCATCCTCGGCTCCACACCCTCCGCCTGGGACGACTCACTAATCACTCACGCAACCTGGGGTTTATCCTGGCCTCACCACTCTCAATGACCCAGCAAGTCAACGCCGTCTCCTCTTCCAGCTTCAACACCCTCCGCATGCTCCACAAGATCTACAGATGGATCCGCAACGGAACCAGAAGGACGGTCACTCAGGCCCTCCTCAGCAGCAGACTGGACTACGGCAACGCCCTCTACGTGGAAATTGCAGTCAAACTCCAGAAAAGACTACAACGCATACAGAATGCCTCCGCATGCCTCATCCTCGGCATACCACGCCACACCCACATCACCGCCCACCTGAGAGACCTGCATTGGCTCACTGTCAACAAGAGGATCACCTTCAAGCTCCACACCCACTCTCACAAAGCACTACACAACGCTGGACCAGCATACCTGTCGTGAGTGTCAGTAGCGCAAGAATATGTAAACACCACTAACCTTTTTCTTGTGACCAGCAGAGACGAGGTCAGACGATATCCCCCCGATATCCTTAACGCAAAGTCCAGCAGAGGAAGGCAATCCTGCTGCGTGAACTTGCGCCCAGGGGAAAAGGGAAGTGGATAAAATAATAAACTAGCTGTAAAATCGGAGGTCCCTTCCAGGTCTGGTCTGAGACTGCACGGCAACAGGAGGGACGTAATACACAGACTACGTACAGCTAGGTAGCAAAAGATATTTCAAAACATGCCTTAGCCTTCCATGATAAAAGGAAAAAGTACCCCCCTCCAATGCATGCACAAAATCCGAGCAGGTTATCCAGAAGGTAATCAAGACTTGCATAGTTAATCAAGACTAGGCTAAATAAACAGATATAGTTTTCCGTCCTCCAAGGAATGACAAGTATCTAGGAACAGGCGTTGTTAACTTCACAACACTAGCAAAGTGAACTGCTGTAAATTGCTTAGTACATCGGAACTCACAAAGAACAAAAATAGTCCTGGCGATATGCACAATACTGTATAGTACGAGGGAAATATGAGCAGACACTCCCGCGTAATTCCGCTGACTCCTGCAGTATGAATTAGCAGTTGTGAGGCAAGGCAAAGAAAAGCGGCATACAAATCACAACGAAATTCGAGGGGCTGATAATATCCTTGACGGTAATGCGTCTTTAGATTTACAGACGCTATACACGTAAAACAGTTCACCGCAAGGTCGCGTAACGAGAAGACGTGTCCTGCGCATCTTGTTAACCCGACTCAAAACAAACAAGTAAATAATGTTTGTACACGGAGGAGGCGAGCCGCACTCCTTCCGTGATACCTGCAACCGTTGGGGCACACTCCGAGGGCTTCAAATCGCTAAAAATCCACGAGCAGGAATCGATGAAATAACTAGGAACCAAGGCTGTATCTTCACGCTGGGATCCGGTGGGGACACACCATCCGCCATTCCAAACAAGGTAGAAGATTGTTAAGCACTGTCCCATTGTGGAGGAGGTGCTTATATCAGGACTGCCTTGTTTCTCTCTCTGGCTCGTCCCTTGGCCTGCTGGTAGTTGTAGTCCTGGAACCTTTTCTGTGCTTTAAAACAGGGAATGACCCTAGGAATAGTACGGCGATGGGTCAGGATGATGGTACGTGGGTAGGATATTGCTACAATACCTCAACAAATGCCTCACCTTCTACATCCCAAACCGCCAGCTTTGGCCCGCCGACCTCGCCCTCGCCACCGTCCCACACATCCACAGGACTTCCACCGGCAGTAGATCCTTTTCCTACCTCGCCACCAAGACATAGAACACCCTACCCACACAGCTGCAACAGACCCAGGACCTGCTAACCTTCAGGAGACTTCTCAAAAACTGGATGTTTGAGCAGAAGTTGCATTCCCCCTGTTGTGTCCATGTGGATGCAGTGACAAGTCTGAACATGGCAGTCTTAGATTGGGCAGTCATAGATGTGGATTTCTTAGTCATCTCCGACAGACACTATTTTTGAACCATTGCCGTTGTACTGAACGCCCCAAACCTGATCCTGATGATCGAAGAAATTGTGGATACAGGTCCTGGAGGCAACGTCCCACACCTTCACACTTTTGTCTGATGAACTAGACACGAAGTGGGCATCGTCTGGACAAAACGCCACACTTACTACCCAGGATACATGCCCACTTAGGGTCCCCGCCAGGTTGGCATGCTGCACATCGTAAATCTTGATATATCCATCATCCGAAGCCGTGACCAGCAACTGAGAGTCTGGAGAAAATGTCAGCGATCGATTGGGCATAGCGTGTCCTTCCAGCGTGTGGAGGAGTTTTCCTGTCGCTATGTCGAAAATATTGATGATTCCATCAATGGCTCCACTGGCCAAGTACTTTCCATCCGGACTGTATGTGATGCTCAAGATGAACTTCCCTCGGGTGTCCAAAGAATATTCTTTTTTTCCTGTCTCCACGCCAAAAATGTTCACCTTGGCTTCCTGCTACAAACTGAGAATCAGGCGAGAATGCCAGCGGCCAGGCATCAACAGACCCAGCATCGATAGAGCGGATTTGCTTGCCGTTTTCCAGGTCTCAAAGACTGATATGGCCATCCAGGGAACTGGAGCACGCTAGGAGGCCCGTGTGTTTTATGCCCACGAACACTACGCCCAATTGATGGCCTTCCAAGCTCCACTGCAGATTTAGGCGCTCGTCAGCCCATCTCCAAAATTTCACCAGGTCGTCCAATGAACCGTTTCTGTGTTGTCTTTAGAGCTTTTCCCCCAGGCCACCGACCAAAAAGCAGCATCATGGGCTTGCTCTTGCTTGAAGAGTATACTATACTGGGTGCTCATCGTTCCTTGTACAGCGTTCTATGGATTAAGGTGATCTGAAAGAAAACGCATGCCTTAGACTGACCTGCTTTCTTGATGTTGGTACAGGGATCCCTAAGAGAATTCTGCCAGGTCAAGGTAACTCGAATGCAGAGGGTCTTAGCATATTTGATGCTCTATTCCCCTTCAGCTCCTTGAGACCCCTACGGGTGATTAGTGCGCTCTACAAATGTTTGATTGATTGATTGATTGATTGATTGATTGATTGATTGATTGATTGATTGATTGATAGGCGTGGATGCAGGTTGTCTGGCCACGTATCTCTGACTCAGGGTTGATGAGGAGGTAACTTTGGGTAAATCCGACAGCAAAGTTCCCTGAAACCCCTAAAAGTAATATGACAGACACTGGTGTCATTTTTATCGACATTCTCAATAGCTTGTTTACAGTTGTCATAGCGTACATTGGTTTTGTTTTTACCAATATTGACATGGTTATGCATTCGTAGATCATGACATACATTGACATTGCTTTTACGGGTAACAACATTGACTTTGGGAAATGGATTTTGGCATACATTGACATTGCTACTGACAGTATCATTTCTGTTGTGCAGGTATAAAATATGACATATTTTGAAATTGTATTTATGAGCATTGACATTGTCATTTGGGCACAGGTTATGGCCTATGTTGACATTGCATTCATCGATATTGTATTGGTACTGTCATTGTTGGACCTGCACACATCATGGTACTCATTGACTAGGGGGACGATTCACAGAACTAATTTAAGACAAAATCCTAAACTTACTACTTTTGGTATTCACAGAAGGCATTTAGTAGTAGTAAAGTTAGGAGTTTGTCTTAAGTTTGACTTAAGACAAACTTAAGACAGACTTAAGACAGACTTGAGACAGACTTAAGACACACTTAAGACAAAATCCTAACTTGTTTAAGTCAGTAGAGTGCCTTACAGCGTAGACTTGTGTCAATTTTTTTTTATCAATTCTTGTTCTTGAGAATAGTCAGCATCGTTTTGCATATAGATTCTGATATAGAATTCTTATTTTGTGTAGAATCCACAAGTCATTCAATCTTTACCCAAGGACTGAAAGAAATTGCCCTGTAAATCAGTGCTAGTGCAATATATTGATGACCGGTTGGTCACAGCCACAACAATAGAGGGTTGTAGACAAACACAATTGCTTTGGTCAATCATTTTGCCAAATTTGACATAAAGTATCTCCTGTGAAATTGCAGTGCTGCCATGAGGAAGTTATTTATTTAGGACGTCTAATTGAGTTAGGAGTAAGGATTGAGTCCAAAGAATGGATTTCTGTGATTCTGAGAATGTACCCACCAACAACCCAGTAAGTGAGAGTGTTTCAAGGGATGGTTGGATACTGTTGTCGGTGGAATCCAATCTTTTTGATTGCAAAGTCTTTACAGACGCTAACTCACAGTGATGTAAGTGACCCAGAACCTTGCGGTAATGAATTTAGGCAAGCATTCCAGGCGCTTGTACACAGTTTGTGTAGCGCCCCTGTTCTAGGAATGCCAAATTAAAAAAAGATGTTTATTTCTGTCATGAAAGAGAAGGGTGCACACCATGTGATTTCACTCATCAGCATGGTGGAGGAAATAGCCCATTGCATATGTTTCTGGAACATTAGACACAGTAACCAAATATATATTACACTTAGTGGCTAAATTCTGACATTAATCTTGATAGTTAAGCAAAATATACTATTTTTGAAGTAATTGTGGAATAGATGAATCCAAAAACGAGTTCTTGTATTCAAACTGTACTTAAAACATATCTGCCTCAAGCATCAAGCCAGGTTTACACTGTAGGGTTTTCTGGAAAAGCATTGCTACCTTACATTTATTTGAACTAAGTGCAGGGGTCTGTAGATGTGTGGTGTTTCAGTCCGGCAGCTGCTAATCTCCTCAACAAACAACTCACTCCATCTTGTGTGGAATATTCAGGTAATAATTGTGTCACTTGTTTCAGTACAGTGTCAGTTGATTTGGATGCTAGGCATTCCAGGATTTTTTTTACTTTCCATCAAGTGAAACATTCAATCAACATTTAAAGATACCTTATGTAGTGTTGATAGTAAGGTGGGTCAATCACAAATATATAAACTCTGACACGACTTCTAGCATGTTTTCTGTGAGCAAGTGTCTTTTAGGCTAGTCACAGGAGACTCACATGTATAATAAAATGTGCCTGCTTGGAAGAGAGAACTATAGACTTAAGGATGTGTACATAGTAAGCACATGGCAGATTCGTTCAAGCACAGTACTCACTGTGAAAATCACATCATAGGTAACACTTGGTGATGTAGGGATCATGAGCTATAGTAGAGTAGAGTAGGATTTGTAGGTTGAGAATAGGATCTTATTTCTGGACTTCTCATCCCTTGTCAGATAGTATCATAAAAGTTCCTCATCAGAATTTGTGATTCTTAGACATATGTTGATGGGTGCTGCTCAGTTTTTATTTATTTATTTTTACAATTTATAGAGCGCGAACAAATGCCCGTAGGCGTCTCAACGCTAGAAACAGTGCGTAAAGTTCCCATAGAGGCTAAATCGACGGCTGTTATTGACCAAACAGCCAGTTTTTCAAAGCATGCATGTTGTTGCTTGGTGGAGGGATAGAATATCTCCATGATAGTTGTATCCAGTGAGCCAAGGAATATATCCAAGTCCTGTGGTTCCGTGTGTTCTTTAGAAGTGCGCTTGAGGGTTACGAGCAAGATTTCCTGTTATCCAAGGCCATAGTTTCTCAGTTTGGGAGAAGTGTTCAGAACGTTGTTCTTCGAAAGGTTGTCAGATGAGAATGGGAATTCTACTTCAATAGGAACCTCTAAATGTTTGAATTCACAGGGCCTGTATGTCTCTAAGCAGCTTGTACTACTTGTTTCACTTGTTTATGGGAAATCGAACAGTAGCGTCATGGCCCTTAACCTGTTCAGTATCTTTACTTTCCTAGGATACACAAATCCTATTGGAGACAAATATCATCCCAGAAGCTGGCTCCCCATGCCACCCAAACACTAACTGCGCCCAAAGCTGATGATTCGGACAAGGCCAGTACTCAGGAAAAGGGAAGTGGATAAAAGAAGAAGAAACAACAACACTGTCCGCCAGTTCGGTCCTTTGGAGGGCAGGCACTCCTCAATAACCATTTCCTGATCACCACCGCTTGTGTCTGTGTGTATCTAATAAATAAAAGAGATGATAAGTGATACTCTGACTCAAGGTGGAAACTTAATCCAGTTTCCACCCTTATACCTAGCTTACCAGAAACGTCCCCCTATCCCACTTTAGGCTTTGACTTTTGAGTGAAGGGGGTATGCATAGATGAATCCTACAAAAACACAACAAACAAGAGCATTACTAATTAATTCTAATGAGATGTGGGAACATATATAACTTCCTTATTAAAACCCTCTCAATACCTTTAAAATCATGTGGAAAGGATCAATACCAATCTAGTAGCTATTAGGAAATGTGACTTAATTCCCTCACGAATCCAGTTAACAATCAACCCTGCAAATTCCATTGGAACTCCAGAATAGCCCCACATTAGTCTTTTAGGACTATTGTCTTAGTGCAAACAAAACAACAAAAAATAAGCCCTTTTCTGGCACTTCAGAAGAAATTAGTCTCAAGCCCAGATTTACATTACTCCTTCATATCAATTTTTGTGCATGCACCTTGCCAATTTTGTAAAACGATCTGCTGTTGGTAAAAGGTTAATTTTTCTCTTACACGTCCCAAGGTTCCTAGTATGAAGCTGTGAAGCAGTGCCAAGGTCCAACCGACTCCAGGGCTTCCAAAAGGTAGGAGATAAGTTGTTGGCAAAGTCTTCAAGCAAGCATTACCTTTTCACCTGAGACACGTCCGGCTGTGAATTCTGACATCCATGACATCATCATTTACCATTGAATAGCACCTTTGGTTTGTTGTGTGGAATTTCAAATTAGACATGGTTATGTCTTATATGACGTCATTACATTGAATAAAGAACCACCATATACAGGATTTATTAGTGCACACATCTATTTTTATTTATTTATTTATTTATTTATTTTATTTATTTAATGCAATTTTATTTAGCGCAAACTTTACCCGAAGGTGTCAGAGCACTTTACATAAGAACCAGTTTTAATACATAAGGACTTCGGCTTACGTGCGTTACATAAAAGATACAGCGTTATTATATATGGGGTAACCCAAAGAAAGTCCTAGGACCTGGGTATCGAGTGTTGCAGATATGGTGGTCCTAGACGTTAAATTCCACACACAATATTTGATATTATTTCAAAGAAGCTTGTTTCAATTCTTATTCCACATGCGAAATCAATCCTGCAATGAAGAATTTTGGAAACATAAAAGAGAAAACACAATAGCCCAGAACAAACAGATGTCCAGTATACACACACAAGAATTTTTCGTTTTAAAAGTAGAGGAGAGAAGACTCTACTATTTATTCTCTATAAAATTCCTCCTCACGGTACAGTACATAAATATGCAGTTTTTGTGGAACAGGGGGTTACCAAAAGGGTAAAGTGCATAGAGTGAGAAATTTAGTGCTCGTGTAAGAAAGAAAAGGACCAAGAGGTCAGGGGATGGTGAATTTCAAAAATGTCTTTGAGTCCAAGGTTAAGATAATCCTTGGCGTGGTTCAACAAGAGCCTGCCCTCAATCGTTATTATGCAAAGAAATGTCAATCTTTTTTGTCTTTGCGGCGATCAATTTGCTCGTTGCTTCGTATCTTCAGAGGGGTGAGTGGGCAGGGGCATAAGAGATGCAGGCTCAACGAGGGGGAGATTGTCGACGTTTCGACCCAAGGATACGAAGGGCAATTTATATCCTCATGGACGGGTCTTCATCAGGACGGGAAGGTGAAGGGAAGGAGCTCAGTTACATTACACTCATGTAACCCCAGCAGTGTGGGCGGACACCTGTAACAAAAATGTACGGGCTAAGTATTTCAAACCAACAACATGAAGGTTTAGAAATGATTGTCAGTACTCCAAAGGCACTCACCCTTTAATGGTGTGCCATATGCGAAAAGATCAATTGGGTTTTGAAAGCCGTCCAAACGTGCTCTCGAGTACTGGAGAGAAAATGAAAACACAAAGCCATCAGTGCTGTGTTTCCTCAAGTGCAATTGGACATGAAAAACATAGACTGGACTGAGACAGTACTACACACAATGACATTACATAAAAAGCGCTTGAAAAACGCTGGTTGCACTCACCCTCGCTGTCAAGGGCGATGGATGGTTATTGATTGGTTGGTCGAACAGTATACACGCTGTGTCTGTAGGCAAGAGTGTATAGTTAGCTAAGCTAGATCCACAGTCCAAAAGAGAGGATAAGTAGGGAAGCTAAAGAATGCTTATTGCCATAACATACCTCCTTAGTCGAACTGCGCGGCCTATCAATGGGGCTCTGTCTGCTGGCGACTGCTGAGAGATGCTCAGTCGGCGCCAAATTAAGTACTGGACGTGACGGCAACGTGCACGCCACTAAGACTCACGCTAGAGCCGGGGCTGTATGTAAAATAAAACAAATTACAGGGTATATGTTATACAGTACATAATTATGAGATGCAGAAAGAATTATATACATGTCGGTCATATAATTACATACAGTGTCCTATGAATGCCCGCAACAAAAGTCAAAACAGAAAGTTTACGGTAACCATTGTACAGGGTAGCCATTTGCCTTGTTGTTTCCTCATACTCATTCAGCCCCCGGTTGACCGTGTCAAATATATGCATCCATTTGCATTCTCTGAGGCTCAGGGTACTGGCAAAATTCCCATCCCTTACATTCACTTGGACTTTCTCCAGAACCCACCATCTGATGCTTTCTGGCGGGTGACCGAAGGTCAGAAAATGTTCCACGAGGGGGGCGCCCTGTACTTTACAGCATATTCTGCTTACATGTTGCAGAATGCGAGCTTTAACTTTCTGTATAGTCTGGCCTACATATAGGAACCCGCATGGACACTTGATCGCATAGATAACACCGGCTGAGTTACAGTTGGTTTGTTGGCGCATGGTATGGGTGTAGTTGTTATGCGTACACTGTTTAATTTCTAGAGTCATGGGGCAAGCTTTACAAGAGCCACACTTATAGTGGCCGACCACAGGTGGAGTATTCCAAAGGGTCGTTTGCGTATTGTTGGGTTTACTATGAAGTAGAGATCGAACTACATAGTCCCTCACGCTCTTCCCTTTCCTAAACGCATGCATAGGTGGGTCAGGGATCCCTATCTCATCTGCCACTAGGTGCCAGTGACCATTTATGATTCTCTTAATGTCACTGCTCCTGGTGTTAAAGGTAGTAACACAAGTCATTCTATTGTTGGTATCCTTCTCTTTCGGTTTAGGTTCGAGGAGGAATTCCCTGTGGCAGAACCATGCTTTTTTGCGGGCCTTTTTGAGCAATCTGCGTGGGTAGCCCCTGTCAGCTAAGCGTTCAATCAGTAGCGATGTTTCATTAAAGAAGTCAACCTTCCTGCTACAATTCCTACGCAACCTCAGGAATTGCCCATAGGGTAGGTTATCCCTGAGGTTGCGAGGATGATGGCTAGAGTAGCGAAGCAAGGTGTTTCTTTCGCTGGGTTTTCTATAGAGTGTGGTCCGTAAGTATCCCTCATCTTCAACTATGCTGATGTCAAGAAAGTTAATCTTTTTATCGCTAAAGTCGAGTGAGAATTGAATATCATTGGATCGGCTGTTGAGCCAGATGTGGAAGTTTCTTAAATATTCCTCACTCCCCTGCCATATCATCAACACATCGTCTATGTAACGACACCATAGTACGATGTTGCCATGGAAAGGGTTGGTCTCATTTAGTACAAAGTTATGCTCATAGGAGTTCATGAAGATTACAGCCAGATCGGGGGCAAAACTTGCCCCCATGGCTACGCCCTTCGTTTGGACATAGTAGTCTCCATCAAAGTAGAAGAAGTTCTTCTTCATAGCGATTTCTAGGAGATTCAGAATGAAAGTCGTCGGGACCTGGCAAGGTCTCGGCCTTTCATCCAGAACCCCTTTGATGACTTCAAGTGCAGCCTCTTGTGGGATATTGGTGTAGAGTGAGGTTACATCCATTGTGACCAACAAGTTGTTAGTTCGGTCAAATGGGTACTCATCCACCAATTGTATCACCTGCATGGTATCTCTCAAGTAAGCCGTGGTTGCCTCAGCAATAGGTTTTATGAATATATCCACGTACTTACAGAGGGGTTCTAACACTGAACCACAACCGGAGACGATCGGTCGTCCCGGGGGGTTTTCTAGCCGTTTGTGCACCTTGGGGAGCGTGTAGATCGTGGGTAGTCTAGGATGGCTGTTGTTAAGATACTCATATTCGTGTTTGGTCAGGAAACCATCCTCCAAGGCCTTGCTAGTGATAGATTTTATATCAGCACTTATCTCCTTAGTTGGATCTGCCTGCAGTTTTCTGTAGTTGCCTTCCACCCCAAGCTGTGAGATTATCTCAGACTTGTAGTCATCCCTGCTCTGTATGACAATCGCCCCACCCTTGTCGGCTGGTTTTATCACGATATCAGGGTTTTGTTTCAGTGTTTCCAGTGCCAGTCTCTCTTGCTTGCTGGTATTGAATTTGGTGTATTTCTTTTTTGCTAGCACCTGGTTGATATCTCTCATCACCACTTGCTCAAATGCCAGAATTTTATGAGACATCATCTGTGCTGGTGGTGTAAAAGTGGAGGGTGGCCGTAAACCGGTATTGCTGAATATCGGTTTAAAAGGGATTTTGTTAAAATGTTGTTTTAATCTCACCTTTCTGAAAAACTGGTGCAGCTCAGTTTTCAAATTGAATGTGTTGGGAAGGCTGGTGGGGACAAATGAGAGGACCTTTTCAAGTATTTTTTGACTCCTCTGGTTTCAGGACATAGGTAGACAGATTTATTATCGAGCTGCTTTGCTTAGTTTCAGGTTGGAATGCTACCACCTGTAATGTTTCTGCCGGGTTCTGATTTCCCCATGTGTTTCCGGTCTGAAGTGGACCTGTTTCTTTCCTGTTCCACCCCTTCCTTGATTCCAGTTCGATTGTCCGCGGCCCCTGGGTCTCCCCCAGGGACGGCCTCTGCCTTGGTACCCTCCCCATTGTTCCTCCTCTAAAAAAGTGTTTGAGTAGTCAGGGTATGTGCTGCTGCTGGTGCTAGGTCTTTCCTGCTCGTGTTCTGAGTTGCTGGTGGCAGAGGAGTCGGAAAAGGTGGTGTACCTCCTGTATCCACCCCTCCCCCTGGTTGAAAACCTCCCCTGGGACTCCTGTTTATAATAACCCTCTGCCAAATACGGGTAGACCAATTTCTTATTGTAGAACTTCAGATCCTTCGCTAGTTTATCTACTGGCACTGGAAACACTGAAACAAAACCCTGATATCGTGATAAAACCAGCCGACAAGGGTCGGGCGATTGTCATACAGAGCAGGGATGACTACAAGTCTGAGATAATCTCACAGCTTGGGGTGGAAGGCAACTACAGAAAACTGCAGGCAGATCCAACTAAGGAGATAAGTGCTGATATAAAATCTATCACTAGCAAGGCCTTGGAGGATGGTTTCCTGACCAAACACGAATATGAGTATCTTAACAACAGCCATCCTAGACTACCCACGATCTACACGCTGCCCAAGGTGCACAAACGGCTAGAAAAACCCCCGGGACGACCGATCGTCTCCGGTTGTGGTTCAGTGTTAGAACCCCTCTGTAAGTACGTGGATATATTCATAAAACCTATTGCTGAGGCAACCACGGCTTACTTGAGAGATACCATGCAGGTGATACAATTGGTGGATGAGTACCCATTTGACCGAACTAACAACTTGTTGGTCACAATGGATGTAACCTCACTCTACACCAATATCCCACAAGAGGCTGCACTTGAAGTCATCAAAGGGGTTCTGGATGAAAGGCCGAGACCTTGCCAGGTCCCGACAACTTTCATTCTGAATCTCCTAGAAATCGCTATGAAGAAGAACTTCTTCTACTTTGATGGAGACTACTATGTCCAAACGAAGGGCGCAGCCATGGGGGCAAGTTTTGCCCCCGATCTGGCTATAATCTTCATGAACTCCTATGAGCATAACTTTGTACTAAATGAGACCAACCCTTTCCATGGCAACATCGTACTATGGCGTCGTTACATAGACGATGTGTTGATGATATGGCAGGGGAGTGAGGAATATTTAAGAAACTTCCACATCTGGCTCAACAGCCGATCCAATGATATTCAATTCTCACTCGACTTTAGCGATAAAAAGATTAACTTTCTTGACATCAGCATAGTTGAAGATGAGGGATACTTACGGACCACACTCTATAGAAAACCCAGCGAAAGAAACACCTTGCTTCGCTACTCGAGCCATCATCCTCGCAACCTCAGGGATAACCTACCCTACGGGCAATTCCTGAGGTTGCGTAGGAATTGTAGCAGGAAGGTTGACTTCTTTAATGAAACATCGCTACTGATTGAATGCTTAGCCGACAGGGGCAACCCACGCAGATTGCTCAAAAAGGCCCGCAAAAAAGCATGGTTCTGCCACAGGGAATTCCTCCTCGAACCTAAACTGAAAGAGAAGGATACCAACAATAGAATGACTTGTGTTACTACCTTTAACACCAGGAGCAGTGACATTAAGAGAATCATAAATGGTCACTGGCACCTAGTGGCAGATGAGATAGGGATCCCTGACCCACCTATGCATGCGTTTAGGAAAGGGAAGAGCGTGAGGGACTATGTAGTTCGATCTCTACTTCATAGTAAACCCAACAATACGCAAACGACCCTTTGGAATACTCCACCTGTGGTCGGCCACTATAAGTGTGGCTCTTGTAAAGCTTGCCCCATGACTCTAGAAATTAAACAGTGTACGCATAACAACTACACCCATACCATGCGCCAACAAACCAACTGTAACTCAGCCGGTGTTATCTATGCGATCAAGTGTCCATGCGGGTTCCTATATGTAGGCCAGACTATACAGAAAGTTAAAGCTTGCATTCTGCAACATGTAAGCAGAATACGCTGTAAAGTACAGGGCGCCCCCCTCGTGGAACATTTTCTGACCTTCGGTCACCCGCCAGAAAGCATCAGATGGTGGGTTCTGAAGAAAGTCCAAGTGAATGTAAGGGGTGGGAATTTTGCCAGTACCCTGAGCCTCAGAGAATGCAAATGGATGCATATATTTGACACGGTCAACCGGGGTCTGAATGAGTATGAGGAAACAACAAGGCAAATGGCTACCCTGTACAATGGTTAACGTAAACTTTCTGTTTTGACTTTTGTTGCGGGCATTCATAGGACACTGTATGTAATTATATGACCGACATGTATATAATTCTTTCTGCATCTCATAATTATGTACTGTATAACATATACCCTGTAATTTGTTTTATTTTACATACAGTTGTATCCCTTGTTTACTATGTTTTCCAAACTTCTAATACGCCTGGAGTCTGTCTTCACTCCAACTCACACATGTTGCTAGGCAACAGCCCCGGCTCTAGCGTGAGTCTTAGTGGCGTGCACTTTGCCGTCACGTCCACTACTTAATTTGGCGCCGACTGAGCATCTCTCAGCAGTCGCCAGCAGACAGAGCCCCAGTGATAGGCCGCGCAGTTCGACTAAGGAGGTATGTTATGGCAATAAGCATTCTTTAGCTTCCCTACTTATCCTCTCTTTTGGACTGTGGATCTAGCTTAGCTAACTATACACTCTTGCCTACAGACACAGCGTGTATACTGTTCGACCGACCAATCAATAACCATCCATCACCCTTGACAGCGAGGGTGAGTGCCACCAGCGTTTTTCAAGCGCTTTTTATGTAATGTCATTGTGTGTAGTACTGTCTCAGTTCAGTCTATGTTTTTCATGTCCAATTGCACTTGAGGAAACACAGCACTGATGGCTTGTGTTTTCATTTCCTCTCCAGTACTCGAGAGCACGTTTGGACGGCTTTCAAAACCCAATTGATCTTTTCGCATATGGCACACCATTAAAGGGTGAGTGCCTTTGGAGTACTGACAATCATTTCTAAACCTTCATGTTGTTGGTTTGAAATACTTAGCCCTTACATTTTTGTTACAGGTGTCCGCCCACACTGCTGGGGTTACATGAGTGTAATAAAACTGAGCTCCTTCCCTTCACCTTCCCGTCCTGATGAAGACCCGTCCATGAGGATATAAATTGCCCTTCGTATCCTTGGGTCGAAACGTCGACAATCTCCCCCTTGTTGAGCCTGCATCTCTTATGCCCCTGCCCACTCACCCCTCTGAAGATACGAAGCAACGAGCAAATTGATCGCAGCAAAGACAAAAAAGATTGACATTTCTTTGCATAATAACGATTGAGGGCAGGCTCTTGTTGAACCACGCCAAGGATTATCTGAACCTTGGACTCAAAGACATTTTTGAAATTCACCATCCCCTGACCTCTTGGTCCTTTTCTTTCTTACACGAGCACTACATTTCTCACTCTATGCACTTTACACTTTTGGTAACCCCCTGTTCCACAAAAACTGCATATTTATGTACTGTACCGTGAGGAGGAATTTTATAGAGAATAAACAGTAGAGTCTTCTCTCCTCTACTTTTAAAACGAAAAATTCTTGTGTGTGTATACTGGACATCTGTTTGTTTTGGGCTATTGTGTTTTCTCTTTTATGTTTCCAAAATTCTTCATTGCAGGATTGATTTCGCATGTGGAAAGAATTGAAACAAGCTTCTTTGAAATAATATCAAATATTGTGTGTGGAATTTAACGTCTAGGACCACCATATCTGCAACACTTAAAAGATACAAGCAGAAAAAATTGCAAATGTACAAGTTGTAAAGTCACGCACAAGGAAGAAGTCACTCAAGGAAGCGATACAAATGGAAAAACTCTAAGCGTCACATAGGAATGGTAGAGAGTACAATGGTCTACAGCATATACTAGTGATTAGAGTTATCTCTATATACATATATATACAAATAGTAGAATTGGGTGGGAGTAGGGAGGGTGGGAGGGATACTGAGGTATGGGAAAAGGGCAAATCAGAAACATTTGAGGATCGTCAAGGGGGAAACGAGGGAGAAGGGTAAAGGCAGAGGGAACGGACAAGATGGTGAACCAGGGTCAGGAGAAAGCAGCGGCTGAGAGAAGCAGCAAAATGGCGGCCAGGATAAAAGTAAAAAAAAAAAAAAAGAAGTCCATGAATAGAGGAGCAGAGCAGAGAGGAGCAGGCACAGGAGCAAGGAGGGAAAGGGATTGGGGGACCACCGAAACCAAGATGAGTTAATTAGATGGGCAAACGCTCAGGGGCCACTGGGCAGCAGAGTCGCTGAGGATGTTCAAAGGCACAGTCTCTGGGCCGCAAGGGCAGCAGTGCCCCTCAGGCTGCACACAGCATGCCAAATGTCTGTAGAAGTCCGCGTCGGTGCCAGAGATGCAGTCCAGGAAGGCGCGCACCCCCAGGTTAAGACAGCAAAGAAAAGCCGGGGGCTTCACGATGTAGTGTTGAGATTCTCCCCAAAACTGCACCCCTATACCTGGCAATACGGAAAGGCAACAGCAGCGGAGTGGCTGTAAGATGAAGCGTCCTTATATCGCCTCTTGGTTATTTGGCATCCCTATGCTGAGGGCGAGACAGCTGGAAGGGAAAGTAGTAGAAGGGTGAACGCTGCAATACAGGGCCCACCAGTTGATGCAGAGGTTCTGCAGTGCGCAGATCGATCTGGCAGAGTCGGTGGTACCGGTGGCCTGTAGTCGCCGCCATCTTAGAACCAGGCAGGCCACGAGTTAGCGCCATATGGTGAGTTCCGCAGAGGAGAACAGGGGTACGCGTTGTTACTCGCGCTGGTGCCCCCGGATCCGACCATACAACGCCAGATTCCAGGAGTTCGCCAGGCGAACATCGGGAGTCAGCGGCCTGAGTCCAGCCTGAGGAAGTCTTGTAGATAAAACACACGTTGGCTGTGCATTGTGATCGGATATGATATAGAAAAATAGAATTTTTTTCCTTTTGTTTTTCATTCTATGTCTAATGTATGCGCTAACTGCATTTCCATTGCAAAATTGTATTTGTTGTGTTTATTACTACCACATTGGATTATATTCAATATATCCGCACAATGGTCCAATGTAAATTGTAACACCTTTTGTAACTTTTTGTGTGATTTGCCTATTTGAGAGTGCTCCAGGCAAGTATGAAGTATCAAAACTCCTCCAGGACAGGTTGTTGGTGAAGTAAATGACCTAGGAAACAGGAATCCAGCAGTATGGTAGGTATCATGAGTAAGTTAAATAGTATAACAGGTGAATAATTGCCCTCCGTGACCAGCTTTTATTCTTGCGGCACTCGAGTCGGTGGTTTTCCAGGGTGATCATGGTCATCTGACACACAGGACATGGTCAACAAAAAAAACTAGACCATGTGACCTGTCCTCTGGTCTCGGCTGCTTTGGCATACTGGGGGAATGGATTTAGCAGCTGTGACAGAAACAGGAGAGTTGAGTCTGGAATAGATACTTTTTCTGGCTATGAGGTCTCTGGAATTCTAGAGGTGGAGTCAGATGTTCACTCAGTAGATGTAGTGACAAACTATGTATCAGGAAAGCAAATATGTTATTGCCTTCATTTTCTGGAGTACCAGAAAGGAGTCCCCATTCCTGAGTAGAGAGAGAAAAAGAAGGGAATTAGGAGGTACTCTTGTTGTGTGCTACTCTAATTGTGGGGGGCAGTGTGTCCTCGTCTTGATGCCCTCACCCACCCCGAAGGATGTCATGCGTCATCACTGGGCTTTTGCTTCTTATCAGGCCGGTGCTGCACTGCCCTATGGGTCCCCCGAAGGGTCTCTTTTTCGGAGAACTTTTGATGAAGCTGTATGGGTCCGTGGGTGTAAGTGGCAATGAAGTCCTAGAAGGTGTATTAAAAACATGGCTGGAGGGAGAGTGATTAATTTTTATTAAGGTTATACCTCTGTCATTATTAATACAATGTGTATGGTGCTGCTTTAAGGGGTATTATGTCCCTTGGTAGCTGGGTAACTATATGTCCCTAGTGGGCATATGTTCTGGTCACTATGTTTCGCTCTTTAATGGTCTCAGGGGGAGATCCAGGGCGCTTTCACAGGACCAAGTGATAAAGTTGTATCTACAGTGGCCCAAAAATGTTGGTGCCCCCAGATAAATGAAGGGAGTAGAACTTCCCTTAGTAGGTAGGGTAAGAACCAATGAGATCAGTGAGGGTCACTTGAGAGGGTTCTCTTGATGCATCTGGGCTGTGTCACCTGTGTGCCGCTGTGCCAATCAATGCTTCTGTGAAGAGTAACTATCTGCGAAGTGTGAATTTTGCCATCATGTTTGCAGTATCATGAAAGAATGTTGCTGGACCATAGTAAAGATTTAGGGCCTGGTTATGAGTTTGGCGGTGTGGAAGCAGGGTGGCATGCCACAGCTCACTCTCACACCACCAAACTCCACCCTTTCCGCCCACCGGATTACAAGTTGTAATCCGGGCGGGTGGTCCTGCGGTGGCTGGCCCGCAACACTGCCTTTGTAAGGCTCATAGGAGAGCGTTAGAAAGACAACGTTGTGGGACCGCCACAGTGTGTTCCAGCAGGGCATGAACTGTAAAGTCTGTGCTGTGCAGGAACTGGGGGGGCAGATAGACAGGCGGGCACACCATGTGCCCCTCTGCTTGTACCTCTTGCACGGAGGCACCAGGCGGCCCTGTAGAGCCCCCTTAGTTTCTCCACTTCCACCTTTTTAATGGCAGGCTCACCACCATGAAGAGAAGGGCAGTGAAGAAACTCATAATGTCCTGGACAGTGCAGCAGCTGCACCACCAGCAAATTGTGGCCCCAGACTACTGCAAGACCACCAGGGATTACGGATCCCTGGCATTAGCAGTGGTCCTATGGCGATATGACAAAGTCATAATACGGTGGCGGACCCACGGCCACCGTGGGTTTGGCTCTCCATCGGACCACCAAAATCATAATCAAGCCCTAAGTAATCATTTAGGACCACGGAGTTCAGCAGCCTTGTATTTCAAATCACGACCGAAACGTCATTGATAAATGCTGTTAAATGTTGTGATTACATTCACTCTGAATATTTCGAATTGTAGAAGCAATGACACTGAAAGGTGTATGTTATCCATGGTGAAGGTACATAGCCTACAATTCGCCAGAGGAAGTGATCTCACTTGCCATCAGGGAGTCCTTAGGCCTGTCGTAAATATTTAATTTACTATCATAATTTCTATGCAGGTAAGTACTTAATCAATAATAACTCAATCGGAAAGAAAGAACCAGAGTCCGTGGTGTTAGAGTTCTTAGGGGTTTTATTCCTTACAAAGGAATGGTCATGACCTGGCTATCATGTTCCCGCAACCACACAGGGTTCAGGAAGGGATAGAAAGAGCGCACGCCACATTTTATTGACAGTACATAGCTTATATACTTAATTCATTGTCATGAAAAACGTATGGTAGGCGTAACAGCTGAGAGAAGACAAGATAACAGCATCCACGTGTTAGCAATACGTAATCAGAAGGCGTGAACTAGGCGTGAATTAGAGGTGTGTGCTAGAAACGTCACCAGGTAGGTGTCACAGAAGGGGTGGCACTAACAGAAATGTTGCAATGTCAGCAGAAATCGGAAGCTCGGATGCGCGCGCAGCTGCATGACGTGTGATTGACGTGAAACTGGAGGGTGCAGGAAACTTGACATTTACACTGACGGAAAGAGACAGAAGTCTGGCATGTCAGATCAACTTGTACTTCTATCATATCTGATATCTGATGTTTGGGAACCATACTATCTGGAGGGAAAGGTCTCTGGGGCAGAAGCTATTCTATACTGACTGTGAGTGCGTGTGTAAGCGCCTGAGTGTCTGCATGAGAAGCGTGGGGGCATGGGCCTTCCATGGGAGCATGGTAACAGAGGCTATGAATTACTTGCACGGAGACAGGTTAGCCCTCTGCTCTGCAGATGAGGGGGATGTTTACTGAAGCTAGTAGGCAGGAATGTATTTTCGAGGAGCGGAACAGATAACTCGAAGGTTATAGTCAGTCTTGGCAGGCAGCAGGCTGAGCTGAGCGTGGTGGGCCGCGCTGGAAGTAAGTCAGAGTTCACGGGTACAGAGGCAGCCTGGGCTGAGGTTTTCAGAGTCAGAAGCCAGGAAAATGGCTCGATGGCAGAAATTCAGGGCCTACTTTGCCAGAGCTGAAAAACGTGTAAAGTACACTACAAAAAGACGTTGGCATAGCATACTTAGGAACGGACTATTCAACCCATTCAGGGTGGGTCTGAAAGAGGACATGTTGACGTTGGACGCAAATGTATTTGCGTCTTCGTAGCTGGCACAGGAGGGAAGTTACATGCACTTTAAGCTGGTACATGGAGTCGGTGGGGTACACGCTAGGGAACACAATCTTGACCATAAAATTTATATTTCCTCATTCCCTCCTTGTTCCCTACGGACCCTTCATGATATATCGATCCTCATGAATCGATCAGTTTGTTCTTGTAACATCATTTGTTCTTCTTTCTTTCACGTTTTGAGAGGAAACTGGAATGTTCAATGCACGATGTGGCACACAGTCCACAAATCGCTGGCCCACACTGTAGGCACAGGCAGCAACTGAATACTAGGACTAGGCCAATGCCTAAGAAGGATAGGATCTTCCATCCCCAAGCAGTTAACGTTGTCCAGGACCAACCGGACCAAGTCCAGGTGCCTGGATTCTGATGTATCAGATTTGCAATTTTATGAAGACGTGTAATAGCTTGATATACAGATGGTGCGTTTTGTGGAATGAAAATACAGCAACTTGACCCGATGACCTTACAGGCTCCACCTCTATCTGCCAAGATGACGTCAATAACAAGACGGTTCTGAAGAACAACAACCCGCATGGCGGACTGCTCTTCTGTTAAGTTACCTAAGGCGGAGGCAGTTTCATTCACTACTGCTTCAAGTGTTCTAGTTAATCTGCGGATTAGTTTACTATTTTGGACGGGACCTAAAAAGAAAAAGAATCCTTTATTAAAATCGGTGTATTGTTCCCATGCTGTTTCTGTATAGTCGACAAGCGAGATATCTCTTCTGAGTCTATTCCTTGCTAGATTTGTATTTCTGTGATAATCAGGAGGAGCTAGAAAAACAGGTGGCAGAAGGAATGCAATGTAACAGGTACCATCCCAATCTGGAGGTAAGCGTATGTATGCGGTATGACCACAAACAAAATAGGAATGACGGGTAGCTCTAAAAGAAGACTTGCCTTGATCACTGAATTCGACCACAATAGTACATTTACTATGGCCTAAGTGTACTGAACCTTTCTTGCTGACACATAATTCACCAGTGACTGGTAGTACTGACATAGCGGGCAAAACTGGAGCAAGTTCGGATTCAACAGTAAGGATCATAAGGTTAATTGTGTAATTACCTAATCCATAAACTTCGTTTTCTAGATCAGTTCCTATTCTAATGGGGAGTCCCTTCTTGTCAGGATAACAGGCATTAAGCAGAACTAAGTTCAAGTTTCCCCAAACCCAGCTCCCTTTGAAAACAGCAATATCAGGATCTACGGAATTTATTATTCTAAACCAGGCACCACAGGAACCGTTGTGAGTAAACGGGTACGGAAAGAGGGGCAGAGCTCCCTTGTATTTCTGGTAGGGAGGGAGTCGGCCACATATCCAGCAGTTTGTAGCATTGTTAGTCTG
The DNA here is from genome assembly GCF_964263255.1 of Lissotriton vulgaris. Taxonomy (NCBI): domain Eukaryota; kingdom Metazoa; phylum Chordata; class Amphibia; order Caudata; family Salamandridae; genus Lissotriton; species Lissotriton vulgaris. Next base: position 358,496 of record NW_028251592.1, on the reverse strand, counting down.
ATGGGAATGATGTAACATACTAATGAATGTGTTGTTGCGCAGCGCAAGTCTGTAAGAAAGTTCATGTGGAGGTAGTTTACTAAAAGAATGTTCAGCAGAAACATTATAAGCAGATTGTTCACGCTTGAAAATAGGATAATAGATGGGGAGCAGTATACTCGCAATAATTATCAGAACACTTAGAAAAAACATAATTAATAATGTCACCATACAGTGACTACGTAGTGATTTACAATATGTACGTTTCTTTAATTCTCTCTCTCTATCTCGATCTAGGGGATACATGTCAGAAACTATTTAACCGATTCACCTAGGGGAGGACTTAAACAATTAAACTGTCTGACTTGCTAGATCGGAGCTTAAGTCTGTATTCCTCTTGGGGAGTTTTCTCTCGTTCGGAAGTTTTAAAATCACTAGTTTTGATACAGTCTTTGGTGGGGGTGGACGAGCCTGGATCTGGTTTCAGTTCATTATATTTTTTGATATGGCTCGTGTGGACCCACCCCTTTCTGCCTTCCAGTTTCACTGCGGTCCTCGTTGTAAGAAGGACGGTCTTTGGCTCCTTCCAGCGGGGCTCCAGCGGACTCTTCCTGTCGAAGTTCCGTACTAAAACTGTGTCCCCAGGACGGACATCATGTGGCTTTACATCAGTGTTGTCGGGGAAAGCTGCGGCAACCTGTGAACGACATGATTGGAGTGCAGACATCAAGGAGGCAAGGTAATCTGTCAACATATTACAATCAACATCAGTAATCTTCTTCGGAATGGGCGTCCCCCACATATTCGGTGGTCTACCAAAGACCACTTCGTACGGGGATAGTCCTGATCTCGAGTGGGCAACCATCCTCATGTAGAACAGTGCCACGGGCAGGGCGACTATCCAGTCGACCCCTTTCTCTTTACATATTTTTGCAAGACGTGTCTTTAATGTCTGGTTATGCCTTTCTACAAGGCCTGCGGCTTCGGGATGTCGGACACAGTGGAATCTCCACTGGTATCCTAGCAATAGGGAAACCTGCTTCATTAATTCAGATGAGAATGGCTGACCGTTATCTGAGTACACGACACGAGGCAAGCCGTACCGTGGGAAGAATTCACGAACCAGCTGCCTGGCAGTGGTCGGAGCAGTATAATCTGGGACTGGGTATGCTTCGGTCCAACGGGACAGTGCACAAACAATTACGAGGACATATTTGAATCCTCGACAACGGTCCATCTGGATATAATCCATCTGGAGGACTTCAAAAGGGTGATCGGGAGGATGAAATCCACCTTGCTCTACAGGGACGCTTTTACCTGGATTGAACTGACAACAGATCATGCAAGTACGCACTTTCTGTTTTGCTGCTGCTCGTAAGTGTTTATTGCTCCAAAGATTTTGTAAACTGTCTAGCATTGCTTTTTCTCCTAGGTGTGCTGGACTATGTGCTGTATTAACCATGACTTGAACCATAGAATCAGGGAGAAACCATGTAGATTTTCCCTTCGTCATCCAACCTTGTTCTGTTTGAATCCCTCCTAGTTCAGTCCATTTCTTTATTTCATCTGGAGTAGCATGTGCCTGAATATCGATTACATCTAGTGTGGGATCCCTGACTGTCATACAATTTGTCGGTCCTATTGTCTTTGTCATGTCAGTTGTCTGAGTGTGAGTCAATGCTGTATGTTTTGCTGTCTGGTCTGCCAGGTCGTTACCCTGGGAAACAGAATCTGTAACTTTAGTATGTGCTTTACACTTCATGACGGATATGCCTGAAGGCAGATGTATTGCTTCTAACAGTGCTTGAATGAGGGGACCATGTTGGATCTTGGCACCATGAGAGGTCAGAAAACCTCGTTCCTGCCATAACATACCGAAGTCGTGTACAACTCCGAACGCATAACGGGAATCAGTGTATATGTTGACATTTCTGTTTTTGGCTAGAATACAGGCTCGGGTCAGAGCAATAAGCTCTGCCGCTTGAGCGGACAGTGTGTCAATACGATGTGTTTCTTTTACTTCGGTTTCAGTGGTCACTGCATAGGCGGCCACTAATTCTCCTGTACTTGTTCTCATACATGAACCATCCACATAAAGTGTCAGGTCTGGATTTGTCAGTGGAACATCTGTTAAGTTTTGTCGGGGCTTTGTAACTGCATTAATGATTTCTATACAATCATGCGGGGCTGGATCTGTCATAATTGTAGGTAACAGTGTTGCGGGGTTCAGAATGCTGCAGCGTCTGATTTCTATGTGTGGCTGGAATAACGTCAATTCATAACCTGTCAGTCGTGCTATAGTCAAGTGTTGAGTCTGGGTTCTGTTTAAAAGAACCTCTACAGAATGTGGAACTTGTACTGTTAACTGATGCCCTAGGACAATTGAATCACTCTGTCTGATTGCTAATGCTGTTGCTGCTACAGACTTTAAGCACGCAGGGAGCGCCTGGGCTACTGAATCCAATGTACTTGAAAAATAAGCGCAAGGCTTATATGAACCTGCTTGATCTTGGGTGAGGACAGACAATGCTGTACCATCACGTTCTGTAACAAAAAGTGTAAACGGCTTGCTGTAACATGGTGTTGCTAAAACTGGTGCTTGACATAATGCTTTCTTTAGTTCCTCAAAGGCTTGTGTATGTTCTTGAGTCCAAGGGAGGACAATCGAAGTCGCTGCCTCCTGTGTTGTTAACTGGATGAGTGGTTTAGCTAGAAATGCATATTGAGGAATCCATTGTCTGCAGTACGAGGTGAGGCCTATGAAGGCCCGCACTTCCTTTTGTGTCTGGGGTCGTGCCATATTTACAATTAACTGAATGCGGTCGGGAGTGAGCTGTCTCCCCACTTTGGACAGCAAGTGACCCAAGTATACAACTTGCTGACCACAGAATTGCAGCTTCGAAGGAGACACCTTGTGTCCCTTGTCGGCCAAAAAATGTAAAACTGTCAGTGATGCTTGTTCACATTCGGGTTCACTTTGTGCGGTGATCAGCAGATCATCGACGTATTGCAGTAAAGCAGTGTTAACTGGCATTTGAATACAATCTAGTTGTCTTTTCAGTGCTTGACTATAGATGCTGGGGCTTTCTGTGAATCCTTGAGGTGCGCGGGAAAATTTGAAACTTCGTCCATTTAAACTGAAACCGAAGAGATATTGGCTCTCTGGATCAATAGGTACACTAAAGAAGGCGTTCTTGAGGTCAATTACAGTAAAGAACGTTGCCTCTGAATCAATAGTAGTCAATAAGGAAGAGATATCGGGGACCACAGGGTACTGTGGTACAATACATTTATTCAGCTCTCGAAGATCAATCACCAGCCGATATACTGGCGGTGCATTGGGATCAGTACGTTTAAGAATTGGAATGATAGGGGAATTGCAGATATTGGAGTCGGTCTCCACGACCACTCCTTGGGCAATGAGCTCTTCAATGATTTTCAGTAAAGCCACTACAGCATCGGGTGGTAACTTGTATTGTCTGATTCGTGGTAGAACAACTCCTGTCTTGAGTGTAACACGGTATGGTGTGATATGCATACAACCTACATCAGTTGGGCCTGTTGCCCACAAGTGATCTGGTACATTTTTCAATCTGACATCGAATTCTCGCAAAACATAATGACCCTTGAAATCCCGCAGAAAAAGTCTAACTCCCTCCGGGGAACAGCATATTATAGCTCCTAGAGCTTTCAATGTTTTAATTCCTAACAGATTTTCTGGACATGATTTCGTAAGTAACAAGTCTGTAATACGTGATAATGGACCCACAGCCAGGGGAACTGGTTCTGATACTTCATTTATAATGGGCTGTCCTGAAAAACCAAGGGAAACATTCTGTGAGCCTGAGAGGGGTGCCCCTGGGACTTCGTCATGACTGACTGTGGTGCGGCTTGCCCCTGTGTCAATTAAAAACTTTCTATCTTTTCCCAATACTTGACTGTGTACATAAGGACCCTCTTGATCTACAGGAATTTCAATAAGAGGCAAGCCAAATTCCCTCTCTAGGCTGTTTCATGTGTATCGCTGGTAATCGGGGTAAGCAGATTGGGCATACTGGTACATTTGTTGGGAAACTTGCTGAGTCGCGGCAAGAGGCTGTGGCTGAGATACCGCTACTGTCTGTGCTGTATGGGATGAAGCATGCATAGGCTGTGTGTTCTGTGAGGTCTGTACATTCTGTGAAGTCTGTTGCTGGCCCTGATCTTGTCTTGGTGGATGCGGTCTCTCTTTGGTTTTACCTGTTGCTATATTGTGTTTCAGAACTGGGCATTCATGTACGTAGTGACCTGGCTGCTTGCAATAATTGCACGTCCCTTTAACAGGACCTGCGGAATGATTTGTCTGATTCGTACCTTTCCTATTTCCGTCGGTATGTACCGACTGGGCTACTAACATTTTCATTTTTGTGTCTTTCATACGTTTCTGTTCCTGATCTTGTTCTTCTCTAATTCTATTCTGATGGTATTGTAACATTTGTAACATCTGGGATGGCGTATTTGCTTGCCATGTACTCTCGACTTTGTATACACGTTTTTTAACTGCTAACAGGGAATTTTCAACTAGCTTTGATACAAAAAGATGCGGGTATGATTCGCTACTTGGTTTAAGACCACTATTAATAATGAAACATTTCTCGAATCTTGAATAAAAGTCACTAGTATCTTCGTCGGGTTTCTGTTTACATGCTGAGATTGCATCCCAGTCTTCTTTCCTAGTTGCTAGTAATCTTGGCAGAACCTGTACTATTAAACCTGGTAATGCTTTAGTTTTGTCCCCGAGGCCTACCCCTGGGACACGCTTGTTCTCTTCGTCTTCTATTTCTGCCCATACAATCTTTTTGTCTCCCACCTCCCATTCCTTTTCCTTGAGTTTCTCGTATATGCCCGTAGGCAGCAGTACCTTTAACATTTTCATGATATCTTCATATGTGTAATCCCCCATCAGTAACATGTCTTTAAGCTCTCTGTGGAAACCTGCAGGGTCTTTATCATGGCTCGGGACTAGTTTCTTCATTTCTAACAGTTCTAACTTAGTCAGTGGCGTGTGTACATACACACGTTTCAAGAGATGATCCTCACCCATAACTGGGTGTACTTCTCGTAAGGGGTTCTGACTTTCAATGCCACTCAGGCATTCCATACGATACATTTTTCTTTCTGGGGGTGGAGCGGGAACATATTCAGAGCTTACAAAAGTGTCATATCTATGTCGTTGTTCTAGAATTATTTGTATTAACTTGGTACTTAGACCTCTCCATCTATCCATGAGTAGTGCTTCTAGAGTTTCGTGTAAGGGACCTGGATCGGAATGTTTATTTCTGTATTTCGTGAGGAGGTGCTGCATCATGTATACACCTGCTAATTTCTGCTCGTCTGGGGAGAGGTTCAGGAATGTCTGTGCTACGGTGTCATCATTATACATATCCGGATTTTCAGCCCATAATATAGCTGACCGGGCTAATTCCTGTTCATCCATTGAATTTAGTATGTGGTACCCCACTCGGTCTCGGAGTCTTTTATCAGTCTCCTGGAACTGGTGTTCAGAAGAATTCGGGTTGGTTAAGGCAGAGAGAAAAACTCTCTTGCTTTCCGGACGGGTACCTTTCCTAAGGTAAGTTCCCTTACCTACATACGCTATAGTATCTGCAGTCTTTTCTGATTCTTCGAGTTCTTCCTCCTCCTCGGAGGAGGCCCTTTCTTTCTCTTTTTCGTGCATTTCTATCACTGCTTTTCTTATTTTCTTGTACATACTGGCTATGCAAGCCCCCCTATCATGTTTTCCTTCAGATATATTTTGACCCCACTTGTTTAGTGCATCTAACTCGCTCTGATCTGTCCCAGGCCTATCTCTTTCTCTTATTAGGCAATTTATGAAAAAACGTAGTATCTGTGCTTGAATGTCAACTTTCTGATGCTCCATGGCATCCTTAACACTGTCAGGGTCTTTACCAGTCTGAATGAACTGATATATTCTATCTAGGCGCTCCTTCATCCCTGCAAATAACAGCAGGAAATCAGTAGCAGATCTTAACCGTAGTGAGGCCATCATCATTCTGTCGTTTTTGCCGGGTACTGGATCATATCTGCAAACTGAAAGTTTTTCTTTGAGTATGTCAAGACGGGGTGACTTGAACGTGAGAGGACTCTGCATATCCCTAAGGTTTACTCTGTGTGTCAATGGTGGGGTGTGAAGACCCCCCGTCGCACCTCCTGAAGCGGAAGCTTGGGCATTATCTCTCTGAGGAGTCTGTATCTGAACTTGAATTTGTCCTTTGGTAGCGTCAGGTAGACGTGGTTTCGGTAGATCTATTTTAGCTGCGGGAAGTGGTGGAGGTGGAGGAATCTGTTGTGGTACTGGCGGAATATGATCTTGGGGCGGGTTACCACCCCCATCCCTGTCGTTAGGCAGGGCGCGGACAGGCAGATTGGTGTAAGCGGGTGCTACATCCTCTAGATAGGAATTTAAGAATATGTCTTTAGTGGTCCTGTGATTTACTTTAGTTGGTACCAATGGTGACGGCAGATTTTTCGGTATTTCTGAAATGGCCTCATGCGAACCCTCGGCTGCGAGATACATACCGTTTACGAGGTTATTTCGTGCACGGTCTACTTGCTCTGTTTTTACTCGGATCCCTTCGGTAACTAATTCGTTTTCTTGGGCTTTATCTGATTCTCTAAGTCTGTCTTCTCTACGTAGTGCTTTTTCAGCACGCTTATGTGATTCCTTACGCCAAAACTCTATGGCGTCTTTCTGAGATTGTCTGGCTTTCTTTTTCCATAGTGCTTCCTCTACTTTCATGATGCACTCAGCATCCCATGTTCCAGTAACTGGCCATCTGTGTCTCTCGTCTAGATGTTTTGTATAATCGGCCCATAAATCTAGATATAATATGGCATCTAAGCCATGCTTGTGGTACATGAAGTTTCCTGGAGTGTCCCTAGGGGGAATAGGAATTTCTTCCTCCAGTATCCCTTTCCTAGTTCCTATCTGCTTTAACTTGTTGAAAAACGGCATCTTGTTTCTACTTAGTACTGAAAGCTCGATTTTACCTACTTAATACTGAATACAGCTATTTATACAAGAACGCACAATAATGCACATAAAAAAACAGTCACACTCATACCACGACATTAATCACATGAAAAAAACATTTAAAACATATATCACTACCCCTTTATACTGATGTACTGCTAAACAGCACAGATACACTGTCTAAAAACAGTGCAGACCGGACTTGTGTACCCAAACCCGTCTTGATACAACCCAGCAATGGTACTCACCGGGAAGCACGGAAACTGAAGGCCTCGGAAAACTCGACTGGACTGGACTCGGCTCAACTTCGGAAAACTTCGGAAAACTTCGGAAAACTGGTGGGCCTCTTGACACCTCGGACCTTGCTTCTTTCGGCTAGGCTCTGGTCGGGATCCTCCGCACTCCTCACCGCCTCGTCTGGGTACTGATCGCAGTCTTCGTCACCTCCGTGGGCCAGAGGGAGATGCAGGAAATCCTGCCAGTACGCGTAGTTTCCTTCTAACTGATGGCAGGGGACAGAGCTTGCAACGCACCAACCGGCGCGTGAGGTGGGGGAGGGGTTCCTGTTCGGGCGCCAAAATGTCGTAAATATTTAATTTACTATCATAATTTCTATGCAGGTAAGTACTTAATCAATAATAACTCAATCGGAAAGAAAGAACCAGAGTCCGTGGTGTTAGAGTTCTTAGGGGTTTTATTCCTTACAAAGGAATGGTCATGACCTGGCTATCATGTTCCCGCAACCACACAGGGTTCAGGAAGGGATAGAAAGAGCGCACGCCACATTTTATTGACAGTACATAGCTTATATACTTAATTCATTGTCATGAAAAACGTATGGTAGGCGTAACAGCTGAGAGAAGACAAGATAACAGCATCCACGTGTTAGCAATACGTAATCAGAAGGCGTGAACTAGGCGTGAATTAGAGGTGTGTGCTAGAAACGTCACCAGGTAGGTGTCACAGAAGGGGTGGCACTAACAGAAATGTTGCAATGTCAGCAGAAATCGGAAGCTCGGATGCGCGCGCAGCTGCATGACGTGTGATTGACGTGAAACTGGAGGGTGCAGGAAACTTGACATTTACACTGACGGAAAGAGACAGAAGTCTGGCATGTCAGATCAACTTGTACTTCTATCATATCTGATATCTGATGTTTGGGAACCATACTATCTGGAGGGAAAGGTCTCTGGGGCAGAAGCTATTCTATACTGACTGTGAGTGCGTGTGTAAGCGCCTGAGTGTCTGCATGAGAAGCGTGGGGGCATGGGCCTTCCATGGGAGCATGGTAACAGAGGCTATGAATTACTTGCACGGAGACAGGTTAGCCCTCTGCTCTGCAGATGAGGGGGATGTTTACTGAAGCTAGTAGGCAGGAATGTATTTTCGAGGAGCGGAACAGATAACTCGAAGGTTATAGTCAGTCTTGGCAGGCAGCAGGCTGAGCTGAGCGTGGTGGGCCGCGCTGGAAGTAAGTCAGAGTTCACGGGTACAGAGGCAGCCTGGGCTGAGGTTTTCAGAGTCAGAAGCCAGGAAAATGGCTCGATGGCAGAAATTCAGGGCCTACTTTGCCAGAGCTGAAAAACGTGTAAAGTACACTACAAAAAGACGTTGGCATAGCATACTTAGGAACGGACTATTCAACCCATTCAGGGTGGGTCTGAAAGAGGACATGTTGACGTTGGACGCAAATGTATTTGCGTCTTCGTAGCTGGCACAGGAGGGAAGTTACATGCACTTTAAGCTGGTACATGGAGTCGGTGGGGTACACGCTAGGGAACACAATCTTGACCATAAAATTTATATTTCCTCAGGCCAGTAACAGACTCTTCCAAAAATGCTTTGCAATTAAGATATGAAGATAGGAGGCCATATAGGTAGGGGAGGCAATGATTGTCTGGATTCAACCAGCACACACACTCGCATGTGAAATATGATTATAAGTGAGCTCTTTCAAGAGTCCTTTGGGAATAGTATCAGTTTGCATTTCTAGGGAAAATGGATATGCAGATTTAGTGAGACTCGGTAATCAGTTTGATATATAGGTAGGCCCAGAATCTAAAGCAGAGATGGCCACCATTCTGGGTAGGAAGGCACCAAGTGGTGAACAGTCATCTGCGCCAGATGTCTGAAATGTTAGACTTGAGCATACCAAAGCAGGTGAAGACAATCTTCTTGGCCATCAAATGGAGCTTCCCTTCTTTGTCCCATGCTCTTGTTGTAGTAGCATGCAGCTTATCACCTGGGACATATAGCCTGCAGTATCTACCGACCCAGCAGTTGACAGCGTTTGAGTGCATTGACAGGTCTCCGGGTTGTTCCTGAACTGTCTAAACCACAATAATGACATCTAGTATTTGGCAAAGTCTGACAGCGCCATCATGAACCCTTTATCAACACCTGTGGTGCCACAACTGAGGTAGATTTCATCCTAAACAAGGAGAAGTATACATTACTCAAGTCCTTGCTGAAATAGTTTGGGAAGATCTTCATGTACAAATATATGCAACCAGATCCTCACAAGGTAGAAGCCATCATGAACACAGAGGCACTGGCAAATGCATTGTCTCTCCATTCTTTTCCATGAGCATGACCAATTATTGTGCCAGACACATCTAAGAATTTACCCTGCTGTGCTCTCCTGAAGCAAGTCATGGCGAAGGGACGCAAATATTCATGGTCTGACAAGTGTCAGTAATTGCCAGACTCATTCAAATCTCACTTTGCACCAGCAAATCACTTTTCATACTTAAATCCATCTTAACAAAGGCTGCTCATTTCAGTTAGTTAGGATGTGGGGTTATCCTAGCTCAACCTGAACCAGATATTGATTTACTGAAAATCAACATCACATATGCAAGTTTGAGTCAGGCAACCCTGGAGAAGACTTATTTCTGAGATGTAAAGGCGAGTTTTGCGATGGTCTGATCTGGTGTCCACATGTGTGTCCATGCATTTCTTTATAACATAGACTGCCTTGCCATAAGTGATAACTAGGTATTAGTATTCATTTCTAGAAAACCCAGACCAGATGTCATGCTCCAGGTGGTATTATGGTATACAAATCAATGAGACCGTAGGATGATGTTTACTCTCCATTCTGGCATTCAACTGGCTCCAATCATGACATTTATTAATGCCTACCTTGCACATATGGACTATGAGAACGTGGATTATTAGTTGGGCACACAGCACAATAAAACCCAGTACCAATTTGTAAAAATAGGTGAATATTTTAAAGTACAAAATGGCACCAAAATGACAAAGATACAATAAGGGGAACAGAAGGAATATATTTTCAAGATTTTAAATAAAAATGTCAAAAAGCCCTAAAAGTCAACCGCAGGCAACTGGTCACACTAGACTAGGAGAACGATAAGATTAAAGGCCAACTGTGATAGAGCGTGAGTAAGACACAGAGTCATCCCAGTCAGATGTTTCACTTTCTGTAATGGAAGTTAAAAATCCTCAGTTGTAAAAGGCGGAGGGCTGTGACTGAGATGGATTCCACGAGGCTGGATAGCTGACGGACAAATCACAATGAAGCCGCTGACTTTTGACAGGAAAGCGCCAAGGAGGAGAAATTCAAAACTCATTCCCCAGGAAGGCCTTTACCAATAAAAACGTCTACCCTCTACCTTCAGACTTCGTCACTTTTCTGGAGCTCAGATTCCTCCAGTGGGACAAGGCTGCAAGCTGTAGCTAGTCAGAGCTCCGCAAGGTCGAATACGTTCTCCATAACATCCTGCTGAAATGGATTTGCTGCTGCAGAAAATCTCAGAGCTGGAGGAACATCAATCTTTGGCCCAGCTGCAATGCACCTGTGTCAGGTTGACTTGTCAGATTTGCCCCGATCTTCTGTCCTTTCTCCAGCCAAGAATCCCTGAAAAAGATTCAAAGTCCCTGCTTTTAGGGTTAGGCGGGGAGTACAATCTGATGCTCATGTGTGGGCCTCATGACCTTAGGGACACCACTTAGTGTTCAGGACTCACTCCAGTAGAAGCCACCAGAGGGTCCAAGGCAGGTCCAGTTGGAACTGGCCAGCTGGGCTCTTCAGGAAAGTGGGCTTGTTGCAGTTTTTGAGTCCCTGTAGCATTACAGGAGAACAGCCAACTGATCCTTGGAGCCTACTTCTCAGTTCTCGGTCCAAGTGGTAGTAGGTCCAGCCCTTTGTCCACTGTCAAATATACATTCACCACAGGTGAGCCATCAACAGTCAGTTGACACATAACACCGGATGAAATGATACATTTGGCTCAAGCAGGATAATGAGAACTTTCTATATATGTTATTTTCAAATTAGTAATCTAAAATCCGACTTGATCATTAAGTTTGATTTTATTTTACCAGTAAAATAAGTCCTTGATTCATTTTTGTAGCTGTACACATATTCTACTTTTTAAATAACATGCGCCCATCCCTTTGGGCATGTAGGGCCTACTTTAGGTGTGATGTATAAATATTTATATATTAAAGAAAAGCATTACAAAAAAGGAAGGTTTAAGCCTGGTGAAAGGTTTCTTTTGCAAAGTCGAATTGACAATTTTAAAGCTGCTTACCTAGGCTGTAGGGGGAGGCTTGGAGGCATGATTTACACAGTGGAACAATATGTGATACATTCCACTGGTAACATTTAACTTATGGGCCCTATGTGCACTTTTGTACCAAATACTCAGGGCTTATAGGTAAATTAAAAATGCTAATCGGGACTGTAGACAATTTCAACATGACTTTGCCATCAGTGTCCCAGTGGGCAGAGCCGAAAAACCTTCAACAAAAACTAGTGAAAAATAGGAGTGACCATGTAAAAGGGGCATTTTCCTACATGGAGAGACATGTATGTATTCTTTCTCTAGGCGCTTGGGGCTCATACACTGCATAAACCATTGACACTAGCCTTTAAGTGTTGAACTATGGTGGTTTGTGCCAGAAGTACAGATTCTGCACTATATACACCTCTTGAAAATACCTCAAATCTCCCAAAAGGCCCATAGGAATACATTGGAAATATCGAATCAGTAAATACCGAATCGGTAAATACCGAATCGGTAAATTCCGAATCGGAAAGCAAGCAAAAGTGAAAGTAATGAAAACAGCCAATCAGGTGCTACCACCCTCCCCCTCCCTACCAGGAAGTGGCTACCCAGGCAGCTGCAACTCATTAGAAGGTTCTGGAGAGGCAGTCAGAGCTGAGCAGAGAGACAGAGCAGCAGGGAGAGTTTGTTTGGAGTTAAATACAACAAAAATGGCAAGCAGCACTGAGAGCCAGAAGGCAGAGAGAAAAAGAAAAATAAAGTTCAGCAGCATGGAGCTGCAGGTACTGGTGGAGGAAGTGGTGAGAGTCCACAAGCAGCTATTTGGCAGGCAGTCCCTCACTGTACCTGAGTCTGCTAAAAGAAAAATGTGGCTTGCTATAGGAGAGAAGGTAAATGCAGTGGGTGTCACCAGCAGGAACATTGAGGACCTGAAGAAACGCTTTTATGATATCAGGAGCCTCACAAAAAAGAAGATGGCAGAAATTCATAAGCAGGCTGGTGTCACCGGTGGAGGCAGGAACCCAGCGCCCCCCCTGACTGACCTGGAAGAATTGGTGGTCTCAACCATCGACCCTGACAGTGTTGTGGGACTAGGAGATGTGGACAGCTCAGCCAGAGCTACAAGAAAAAATAAGAGGCATGCGCAGCATGACACCCCATAGCAACCAGCTTCCCTTTAGCCTTTGTATACAGGCCAACCCCAGTCCAGTACTGCTAGCACTATACAGGAGCAATGCATTATGGGAAATGTAGTCAGCAAAAGTAGGACCATGTGTAAGTGCACAGACATCAGCAAGGCACTGAAAGTAAATCAGATAAATGAAAGTAAAATGTGCAAAGCATTTATTGTAGTGACTGTGACACAGTAGCACTCAGTTGACATACGCTTCTTTATACCTAGGGGCAACATCAGGCAGTCAAGCCTCAGCATCAGAAGGGACTGCACCAGCGAGGGAGGAGAGTGTGGAGGCAAGCCTCGCAGGAGGAAGAAGACACCACTGCCATCTTCAATGAGGATGATACAGTACAGTCCCTCGAGTTTCCCCACTCCCCACACCTTTCACAATTCCCTCCATTGGTGTTCTTACCCGAGAACTCCCCATCAATGTTCCTGTCTGCACCTGCAACCTCACCAGCCAGAAGGAGAATCGTGGCCCCACTGCCAGTAATGGAGGGAGCAGAGGGTGAGGCTCCAGCAACTGTACAAGTGACTCCTGCTGCACTGCAGTCCACCAATCAGTCCAGCACCTCGCGCAGACGCCAACGCAGACCCAGCAGTGCAGGTGCACCTGGAGATGGCACTGTGTTCCGTGGCCTGGAGGGGAGCATGGTGCGCATACAGCGCATGCAGGGAAAATCTATACAGGCCTGCCACCGCCAATTCAAAGTCCTAAACCAACAAATAGGAGACATGGGGAAGGGCATCAGTGACATAGTAGACAGTAATAGGGAGGTTGCAAAGACAAATGCAGACATTGCATCAGGTATGCATCAAATGAGCACCGCCATCACCCAGCTCTGCGCAAAAAAGGACAGCCTGGAACACACAAGGCGCAGGGATGCGCGTGTTCACAATAGGGCCATGAATTTCCTGGCAACTGCCACATCCCAGCTATGCCGTAGAGGCGTCAATATGCAGGAGAGCCTCACACAGAACACGGCAGAGGTCACCAGGGGCATGGCCAGGATCACTAGTGCCCTGGAGGCGATGATAATTTCACATACTGCTGTAAATCCTGCCCAGGATGTGGCAGAGGCAGACGACAGCAGTAGTCGCAGCAGTTTGGCAAACGCTGTAGTTGAGCCACGTAGGAGCACCAGGCGCTCAGCCGAGCCTGCAGGCCATGCAGAAAGCAGCGAGCAACATCCCAGTGGCTCTGGGAAGCGCGGCCGCAAATTACATTGCCAGTGTGGGTGAGGAAACCCGGGACATACAGTCCCCATGTTTAATTAGTTTTGTTTTGTTGCACATCAGTGCATGAACGTTGTGGCAACATTAAATTACGTTCTTCTCATTCACAACCTGTCTGTGTCTCATTACTCACTCAGAAATAGTTGTGTGTAATCTCCTCACGTCTGTATCTGCCATCACTTGGTGTTGACACTCCAGCAGGTTGTGTTTCAGGCACAGCAATGTCGTCGTCATGATCCTCGTAGTCTGACAACTCCACCTCAGTACCCTTCTTCACCGCAAGGTTGTGCAACATGGCACAGGCAGCAATGATCTTACAGCAGGTGATGGGGGTATACTGCCTTGCACCTCCACTCTTGTGCAAGCATCTGAATCTGCTTTTCCAGATGCCAAAGGTCCGTTCAACCACATTCCTTGTGCTTTTGTGGGCCCGGTTATACCTCCTTTGGCTGGGTGTTGAGGGGTTGAGGTAGGGGGTGAGTATAAATGAGCAGAGGGCATATGCACTGTCTCCTAAAAGGAAAAGGGAACACATTACTCACATGCATACATGTACTTCTTACTGCAATCGGTATTATGGGGGTCAGACACTGTGTCTTACCTAGGAGGTATCCTTCACCAAATTCCCCTGCAGTCAGCCGTGCATAGATGCCGCTGTTTTGAAATATATAGGAGTCGTGGGTACTCCCAGGGAATTTTGCCACAAGGTCAGTGATGGCGCACTTTGCATTGCAAATCACCTGCACATTGATGGTGTGCGTTGACTTCCAATTCCGGTATATGTATTCGGTGGCAGCAGGGGGACAAATGGGAATGTGCGTGCCATCAATGCAGCCAATTATATTGGGGAATCGTGCCATCTGGTAGAAGTCTGCTTTTGTTTGGACCAGTTCCGCATGGGTTGCAGGAAAAGAAATGTATTGGTCCATCCTCTGTAACATGGCGTCAAGGAATTTGTGGAAAAACCTTGACAGGCTGCTCTGGGTCACCCCACCTACCGCAGCAACCACACTCTGGTAGCTGCCAGACGCAAGCAGGTGTAGGCTGCATAGCACCTGCACGTGCGGTGGGATAGCGTGTGCCCTTGGGGTGATGTGCTTGGATGTGGTTGGAGGTCCCTGATGAGGTCCAAGATGGTGTCTGAGTCCAACCTGTAACTCTGGAGGATCTCTGCCTCTGTGAGCATGAACAGGGTGATCCTCTCTCTGTAGACATGCTCATCTCTCTGCCATTCCCTCTCTCCTTTCTGCTGTAGCCGTAGCCGTCTTTCAATGACATAAAATGCCGCCATTGTGCAAGTAGAATTGCATTTTGGGTCCTTTTTTATGGGTTGCAGCTGGTTACCACCTGATTCCAATCCATGGTAAATACCGACTCTTAAATACCGATTTTGAGGCTAATTCGGTATTTCTGTGCTTACCTACATCTCAATGATCATTTTTACCACTTCTTATTTTCCGATTCGGTATTTTACCGATTTGGTAACTTTTCCGATTCGGTAAATATACCGAATCGGTATATTTACCGATTCGGTATTTTACCGATTCTGTAACTTTACCGATTCTGTAATTTTTCCGATTCGGTATTTTACCGATTCGGTAACTTTACTGATTCGGTAGATTTACCGATTCGGAGGGTTTCGGACTCCTACATCCCAATGGCTCAATACCGGTCGGTAACGGCCGATAATCTGTATTTTCGGCCGTTACCGACCGGTATTGGCCTACCTACATCTGGCCCGTAGTTCTATTTCGGTAGCTTCAGGATATGGCACACATATATTTTGGACTGCAGCCTCGGAGTATTTGGCTATCTATGAAGAATAATGAGTATGTTTTTAAAGCATGTTACTTAAATGTGTTATACCCTCGTGAGAATAAATAGTTTTTTAAAATATTTATGATCCCCTTTTGATGATTATTGAGGGGTGGGCTCTTTTTTGGCATCTTATGGAAGGCCGTGTGCAAGCTTTAGGCTTCTTTCAAGGGGTTGTGCTTTCTTATTATTTTATTAAACAGGGATTGCAGGCATAAATGTGGTATCTGGGCCCCTTCTTTCAAGGGGGTTGTGCTTTCTTATTGTTTTATTAAACAGGGATTGCAGGCAGATAGGTGGTATCTGGGCCCCAGTGGGTGGATTTATAGAGCAGGCAATTGGTGCAGGGGACACTTGAATTGAGAAGTGAAAGCATAATTTAGGAAAATAATGCATCTTGACCATTCACAGGAGTCGTTCACTCTGTTACCTGTGAATAAACACACCTGATCATAGTATTCAATCAGAAAGAATCGGTTTCAGGCACAAATGCTTGTTGGTCCATGTCATGAGTGGTCTCTTCAGCTATAGTGACATTTTAGTTGCCTGCACAATGTATCTTGAGAATTGTAGTTCTGATTTTTGACATGCTAAGCAGTGTTTTAAGTGGCAAAGTCCTGTCTCTACTGAGTTCTCATTTCTGTTATCAGTTCTGTCTTAGCAAAAGCAATCTTTAAGTTAAAAAAAAAAACCATAAAATCCGGATGACAGAATTGGAGGCTATACCTGACTGAAGTCATTGTGGAAGGGGGTCTGGAAAAGGAAGAAGTAGACCAGTAGGAGCAGGATGATAACAAGTAGGAGAATAAGGGTCAGAAGGTGACTACCATGAACACTAGGATTACCGTCAGACTGAGGACCGAAACTGGCCCTGGCAAACTGCTCAGCCACCCACCCTAGGGGCATGGGCAGCTGCTGAGCGGTTTGTCAGGGACGGTTTTGTCCTATTTTGTTACAGGGGGTCGATATTGCCGTCCCCCGGTAACAAAAACGCCCCCCCCCTTTCCCCAGAGGCCCAAAACCAGCCCCCACCCTGGCGGCCCAACGGGGAAACGCACGGTGCCCGCTATGGTCAGTCTGGCCCTGGCTAGGAATGTCGCATATACCTCAGCGGCCTCTCAGGATCGGTTCGTTGCTCAAATGGGTCCACCTACTGACACCCTCAATTCCGACTTGCCATTATAACACGGAAGATTAAGGTGGTCAATCGGGGGAAGGAAATGAAGGAAACAGCGGGGAGGGAGACCTGTGAAAAAGAAAGGCTCCTTTAGAAATCTAGCTTTAGAAAACAGGCTAAACATTTATAATGTATACTAATAGAAATTCTCTCTTCCTATATACCGGTAAAGGAAAATAACAGGATCCTGCAATAGCCTTAAGAAGGACATTTTGTATTCATCAAGAATGTCCATATGGCTACCACATCTTCTATAGAACTGACTTTGAATAAACCCAGATTTCAATTATTGGATACTGTGAACAGAAACAATATGTTGTATACTATGCCTCAAATATATATACATATATATACACCAGAGAAGCACACACTCTAGATACAATAGTACCCACCAATGTTTGTGTAATGTTTAACATCACAAGGGAGGAAGGACAAGGCTTAGCCTCAACCTCTCACTGACCCCCTGCTAGAACATTAATAAAAAACGCACATGTAACAATTCCATATGACATATGGTTAATTTTTTCTGGGTATCATTCCACAGGTATCATGTAGTAAAACAGACTATCCATTTGATAATGATGAAATTTGAGAAAGTATAGACGTGATAGTATAGCCTTAGAAAGCAGGTACTATACCACCTGGTATATATGATGTCTTAGAGATTTATGTGGCAGACACAAATCCTGGAAATAGTAATGCAGAGCAAAAACACGAGCCCTCAATTCAAAGCATCGGCTCCTGAACAAGTATGTGACATCTGTTTTGTAGCGATACGCTAATGCGGCATGCCCCCATCTAAAGCCAAACAACAAGGAACTCAGAGGCGGTGTCAGAGACACCCTTACTGCACCGGACACTTCTAGAAATCCAAACTCCTTCGTCCTCGGAGTTTCCAGCAAGATGCAATCATCTGCAGCGTTCCCTCCAACGTGGAAGGCTTTCATAGCCTCAAGGGACTCCGAATAAAGTCAATTCCTGTGCACGCGCAACGAGGCGCACAGGCTGCCTGGAAATTAAGTCTTCCTTCTCCGTATCAGTAATACCTCCGTATTTCCCTTCCTGCCACCATTCCTGCAGCGCCCGATAGACGGGGACATATCTTCTCCAGTTTGTTTCTCGCTTTTGCAGTGTCAGCATGAGACAAGGTAAGCTTTGTAACAAGGATGACCACAAGGACCAGGAGAAGAAAAACCAGGCACAAGGACACCTATTCCACGGGGCCTCTGTTACCAATGCCTGAGGTGGCCAGGAACAAATAGTCGATAATGAACAGGACAAGGAAAAACAGGACTACGGGTCCCTGGACCAGGGTGAGAAGGATTAGGAGGGCCAGGAGGATGTGGAACAGGGGGATCTTGACCCAGTGGACAAGGGCCCAAAAGGAACAGAAACACCAAGGGTAGAAGCAACGGAAAGCTAAGGACAATAACCGTGATGAGGGCTAGGAGGGCCTGCGAGCACCAACAAGGACCAGAGGAACGAGGATGCCCAGACTCTGGTAGAAAAACCAAAGAGGACCAGTACCAGGAGGCCAATGAAAAGAGGATTTGGACCTACAGGCACATAATCTCGAGAAGTGCAAGGACCATTAAAAACAAGAATAGGCTGACCATGATCAGGAGTGCTAGGGAAGTGAGTCCAAGGACATAGGCAACCAGAGCCACAATGAAAAGTTCTAAGAGGACAAGAAACAAAGAACTAGGGGGACCAGGAAGAGCAGGGCACAGAGAATCAGGGCCTTGAGCACCAGGACCAGGTGGCCCAATGTATGGAGGATGAGGATCAGGATATGCACGATCACAGCCTGAAGGTCCAGGTCACAGGGCTAGGAAAATTGTGGCCAAGAAAATGAACAACAAGATGGCCAGGTCCCGGAAAACCAGATGAAGGAGGACATGAGGAGTGTGTATAAAAGCAGAAGCACAAGGAGCAGGGAGACCTGGACCAGAAAGCTCAGGACCAGATATAGGAAGACCATATGGAAGCTAATAGGACCAGGGGGGGGGGGGCAGAAAAAGCAAGGAAGATGAGTGGGCAGTAGCAAGAAAGAATACCAGAAGGAACAGAACTATGATGACCAGTACCAGAGCAAGGAGAATTAGAAGGATCAGCACCAAGAGGACCAGGAACAGCCCTTGGAGTGCAAGGGGGACCAGAATCATAGGACCAGGGCCCAGAGTACCAAGTGGAGCAGAAAGACCAAGACCGGGGGTAGTAAGACCAGTGTGATGAAGATCAGGTGGGCCAGAACAGCCAGAGCCAGGAAAACTAAGGGGACTGGACCTGGATGTCCAGGAGGACCAGAGCCAAAATTAC
This sequence comes from Lissotriton vulgaris, assembly GCF_964263255.1. Classification (NCBI taxonomy): domain Eukaryota; kingdom Metazoa; phylum Chordata; class Amphibia; order Caudata; family Salamandridae; genus Lissotriton; species Lissotriton vulgaris. Next base: position 339,225 of record NW_028251592.1, on the reverse strand, counting down.
AAGGCTATGAAGGTCCCATACAGAGAGAACCAGGACCAAGCGGGCCAGACTAGTGGGTGCAGTGAGGATCCTGAGGACAAGGCTTATGGCCAAGAGGACAAGGATGATCTAAACCAAGAAGACAAGGGCTAAGAGGACAAGGCTTAAGATGGCCCAAACACAAGAGGCCAGGAACACCCAGGGGACCAGTAAGACCAGGAAATTATGTATTAGGAATCAGATGAGCAGGGTGGGAAGGATCAGTAGAACTAGGTCAAATGGACAACGGTCAAGAGGCTCAGGAAAGAAAAGGAAATGCTAGGAGAAGGGGCCATTAGGAACAGAACAATGATGATTAGAAATTCAAAGACCCAAAGAAGGAGGACCAGAAACAAAAGGATCAAGTATAGTAGGCACAAAACCACAAAAAGACCACGGCCTGTGAGGACCAGGAATGGGAAGACCATTGCTAGCCAAACCAAACAGAGTATTAGCCAGACCTGGAGATTAAGACCTGCAGTATCAAGACGAGATGGCCAGGCAACCAGAGTCAGCAGGACAAAAAATGTGAAACTGTGAAATGATCGATCCGTAGGTCAAAAGAATGAAGGTAACAAAATGTCTCTGTTTATTCATTGCCTTATTTCTTACAATATTTGTAATAAAGTCTAATAAAATAAATCTCAGTGAATTTCTATTCTATTTTTAGTTTCTTTTTATTAAACATAAAATAGAGCTTACAGCAAGAAAAATTGTTTCTGAGCAGCCATGTACGTATAGAGTTTCAGCAGAGCATTACAATTGCCCCTTTCTTGACCTTATATCCTATTTCAAGTTTAACTATCCAGTTCCCCATGGTCAGCCAGTCTTGGGGCCACACCCCCTAACATGGAGGCTGGCGGGGTCCATATGATTCCCCTGTAAGTATTCCATTTTCTCTAAATCTTCTCCCATTTCTTAGGGCTTGCCCTACTTTCGTAGATGACTTTCTCCATTCTGCTAGTGTTAGTGCTGTTGATGCCCCCCAACTATGGGCCACATTATGTTTAGCAATCATCATCTTTATAGTTGCCCAGATTTGTTCTTTGTGGTTCAGATCCTTAGCGTCCCATATATTAGGAATTGAAGTAAGAAATGACTACAAGGGATTTCGTTTGAAAGTCAATTGTCTTCACTTAGATGGTTATTACTTCTAGGTTCTTTAGTGAATTGAACCTAATGTATCCACAGGATTACTTTGATATTAATCACCAATTTCAAAAAAGGTAAACCAATACAGTCATGAGAAGAAACACACAGCAAAGAAAGATTATATTCAAAATGAGTTGTATTGAAGTTAATCAGACAGAAAATGTAATGGGGAGGAATCATAGAACAAAACTCTTAGCATAAAAGTCATGAAAAGCAGTATATCTATGTCAACTAGTCAGTTCATAACAGTACACCAGCTCCGAAAATAAAAGAGGAAAACCAAAGTCATAAATGTATCATGGTATCCTTCAGTGCAAACAATGCTGAGGAGTTCATGTCTTAGGTCGATGTTTCGGTCTTGTATGTTGTCATCTATCAGACCATCATCAGGACTTAACTTTTCATCAAATAAAAATCCCCTATACAAAAATAATTATATACAATTAGATGATCTATCGACAGAAATCAAATAACATCATCAACTAATTATTTACATAAAATACAATCATGCTGTGTGTTTACTGTGGCTAACCAAAAGAGCTGTCACCTCGTGTAAACATCGTAAAGTGGTTTTAAGCTTCTAGCAAAGTAGCGATGCTTATAATTAAATTAGATTGGCAGACGTTTTTTTTCTGATACGAGCGTTTAGGTTCTTTGCAAAGCCGTCTCTGTCAAAAGGACTTTAATGTGTTAAGTAGACGGATGCATAAAGGTCCATTTGGAGATGCTCAATGCCGCTTCTTCATTATAGAGTATACAATTTATCAACATGTAAATGTCTTAAATAAAAGCATTGCAGATAATTGCCTGCCGTCATTGATTGGCGTTCCGCAGGCCGTCTAATGTTATCGAAAGTTATGGCCGTTTAAAACATGCTCGAAACATCTCAGTTGAGAATCTAAACATAGATGACTTATGTCAAAAAGCAGCGTTACGCTATTCAATGCGTGTGTTGCATTTTAACAAAGATTCTCTCTCGACTTACTAAATGCGAGCAGAAGGTCGGTCTACAATCGTCAGTCGCTTTATCGAAAGTTATGGGCGTTTAAAACATGCTCGAAACATCTCAGCTGAGAATCTAAACATAGATGGCTTATGTCAAAAAGTGGCGTTACGCTATTCAATGCGTGCTTTGCATGTTAACAAAGATTCTCTCTCGACTTACTAAATGCGAGCAGAAGGTCGGTCTACAATCGTCAGTCGCTTTTTACGGGATAACCTCTCGGGCTCCAGTTGAGAAAATTACAACAAGACTACTAGGAGCGGGCCGTGTATTTAAATGATTGTAATGATGAGGGCCATCTCTCAGGGCTTGGGGGTGCCGGCAAGAAACACGCTGTTAAAATATAACAGCCACCACCCCCAAGCCCTGAGAGATGGCCTCCCTTAAACTGTACGAGACGTATTGACTATTTTGCTGAGGCCCAACAACTTAAAATCAAATTATACGCTCGAGGATACCCTAACAAACTGCTCAAGCGCTCATTAAAAAGGGCTTGGTACAATGATAGAGGAGCACTTTTAGTGACTAAAACAAAAACAACCCCAGCCAAATTAGTTTGTGTCACCACTTTTGGAACAGCTACCAATCAAGTGAAAAAATTGGTTATGAAACACTGGCCCCTGTTATCAAGCCTACCCGAACTCTGTGAGAGACCAATGTTTGCATTTAAACGTGGACCTAACCTAAGAGATCGCTTAGTTCACGCATACAAAGAGAAAGATACTAACCTAATTTAAAATATGCGTCAACTGAGTCCGGTTACTGGACACTTTAAATGCAATCAATGCATAGCATGTCAAACATCTAAGACCTGCAAAGACTTCATAATAAATGGAAAGACCATTACTCTGAAAAGTTTCTCAAACTGCAACACTACAAATGTTGTTTATTGCATTGAATGTCCGTGCGGACTAAGATACTTTGGCAAAACAACACAGAAAGTTAAACTACGGATACTACAACATCAGTCTAGAATTCGGTGTCATGTAGAGAATGCTCCTTTGGTGGAACATTTCTCACGAGTAAAACACACCGCAAAAGATCTGACCTGGTGGGTAGTTGAAACAGTAAGGCCGACCATTAGGCAACCCAATGTAGATAGGAGTTTGACCATAAAAGAACAGCGCTGGATCTGGTTCGCAGACTCGGTAAAAATGGCCTAAACTCCAGTTCTGAGTGGCAAACTTTAGCTTGCCTGACATGAAGCACAGATCAGCTTGCAGTTTAGAGACATAGACCAATGAACCTTAACATTCACCAATATGAGAACTGGACTGAACGTCAGTAATTTCTGCTGCGAATTAATCATTACTTTCAGGATGAGGATACTGCTGCCTTTAGAACTATATATCAATTGTCTTTAGAATATCTATTTCCATATACAAACCTATAATAGCAACATTTATGTGTAATTATGAGCTATTCCATATGCCTTTCTAGTGTAGCGACGAACAAATGATAGTAATATTCATGTATAACCATGATCTTTTTTGTATGTCTTCTACACTAAAGAGATTAACAAATTATTGGTGATGTTAATATGTTTACATTCAACTGTATTTCAATTATACAACATAATCGCTGTTGCAATATGCTGTATCACGTTTAGCAAACTGAACTCCATTTGCTTTGAATGTTAATATGCATTTTTTATTATATAAATTGACGATGTAATAATTGCCAACAATTTAATGGACAGATTCTTTGATGATTAACAAATTTGTGAATCAATTGCCTGAAAAACATAGAATGTACAAAGTGGAGGAGGAAGGAATTAGCCTCCTGCAATTGTTTCAGGTTCTCATCACAACAAGAACTTGAGCCATGGTACCAACATTAAATGTTCAATCAATTGTGTTATTGAGGCTAGCTATTTCAATAATATGAATATATTCTTATCGATGCCGGCATGTGGGCTTTATTAACACGATTCATCTATTTGATTCATGCAAAACTCGACATCAAACACCTCTCTAAGATGGCCGATCCATTCCAGACAGACCACTTATGTAACATTTAAAGACAAAAACTTTCACTTCCGGGTACAATCATTTAAATACACTGCTAGTAGTCTTGTTGTCATTTTCTCAACTGGAGCCCGAGAGGTTATCCTGTAAAAAGCGACTGACGATGTTATGTTATGTTATGTTATACTTGATTTTATATAGCGCACGGCTACTCAGAGAGTGTCCCGGCGCTTTGGTTTGCACACCTATCTCATAACATAACAAGTAAAAGACAGAAAAAAGAGAATCCAGAAAAACAACCCCAGGGAACAGCTAAGAAGTAAAAAGCCAGGTTTTGAGACCCTTCCTAAAAGCCAGTAAGTTTGATGTACTGCGCAATGCCACTGGAAGCGTATTCCATAGCTGGGGGGCCAGCAGTCTAAAAGAACGGCCTCCAATACGAGCCCTTTTGCAGACCGACCTTCTGCTCACATTTAGTTAGTCGAGAGAGAATCTTTGTTAAATGCAAAGAGCGCATTGAATAGCGTAACGTCGCTTTTTGACATAAGCCATCTATGTTCAGATTCTCAGCGGAGATGTTTCGAGCATGTTTTAAACGCCCATAACTTTCGATAACATTAGACGGCCTGCGGAACGCCAATCAATGGCGGCAGGCAATTATCTCCAATGCTTTTATTTAAGACATTTACATGTTGATGAATTGCATACTCTATAATTAAGAAGCGGCATTGAGCATCTCCAAATGGACCTTGATGCATCCGTCTACTTAACACATTAAAGTTCTTTTGACAGAGTCGGCTTTGCAAAGAACATAAACGCTTATATCAGAAAGAAACCGTCTGCCAATCTAATTTAATTATAAGCATCGCTACTTTGCTAGAAGCTTCAAACCACTTTGCGATGTTTACACGAGGTGCGTTCCTTAATTGGGTTCGCTTGAAAGCAATTACTTTCATAAAGGAACACACATCGCTTCTCTTTGATTTAAAACCCCAAAAAGCGATGTATCGATCGATGCGCCAGAGATTTATGCCACCTGTCATTAATATGGCATTATAATACTCTTATCTACATGTGTATGTAGATATCATCTGTACACATATTTCTGGCATTGGTTAAACTGCGCATTAATATTAAGCCAACTTGTCGTTATGCATTCACTAAATTAGCAATAATGTAGATGCGAGAGCAATTTTTAAGAAAACAATGCCGCAGCAAGTGAATATACAGTTCTTCACTGCAGATAGCGGTGGGATGCCTGGCTTTCACCTTGTGGATACCCTGCCAGGGTTATCTCACAGGGGAATACCAGGACGGGTTCCCTAAGCAAGCGCTGAGAGGCCCCAGGGTAAGTCGTGCGCTATATAAGTTTCATTCATCATTTCATATTGCGAGTATTCCTGATCATTCTGGATACCAACCAACTCACTCCTACCTAATAAGCTCTAAAAAACAAAGAAGAGCCCTAACAGGTATGTTGCCTATGAATCATCTATAGGTCCATGCAGTGTATCACAAATAACCGCATTCCTTGAACTAAACCAACCCTCACATCTTTGTAGATCTGCCTGGCTAATTTTATCCAATTGGAACCAGTGCCCACTCCAGAAGATTAGCCCTCTAGATTTGATGCACCTAAGTGAGTGTGATACCGATATTGTATTTAACCACATTTGTTGCGATCCTTTACCTCAATCTAATCGAACTAGATCTTTTGGAATAATTTGAGCCCACTTGATATAAAGTTATAATCATATGTCATGATGGCTAAGCAAGATAAGATCCTATTCCAAGGGATAGCTAACCTGATTGATCATAGAGTGTTATCTTTAAACTATATGAGAAACCATGTGTGGAGAGCCCTTGTGCTACTTTAACTGAAGCAGATTTTTATTTCATTGAATAACGTGATCCCTCCTGATATAAACTTAGGTTATGGTGGGCAGACAAGAGAAGATCCCAATCGAAGAGACAGCTCTTTTGGTTGGCCACAGTAAACACACAACTTGATTGTATTTTTCGTAAATAATTAGTTGATGATGTTATTTGATTTCTGTCGATATATTATCTAATTGTATATAATTATTTTTGTTTAGGGGGTTTTTATTTGATGAAAAGTTAAGTCCTGATGATGGTCTGATAGATGACAACATACAAGACCGAAACGTCGACCTAAGACATCAACTCCTCAGCATTGTTTGCACTGAAGGATACAATGATACATTTATGACTTTGGTTTTCCTCTTTTATTTTCGGAGCTGATGTACTGTTATGAACTGACTAGTTGACATAGATATACTGCTTTTCATAACTTTTATGTTAAGAGTTTTGTTCTATGCTTTATCCCTGAAATTTTCTGTCTGATTAACTTCAATACAACTAATTTTGAATATAATCTTTCTTTGCTGTGTGTTTCTTCTCATGACTGTATTGGTTTACCTTTTTTGAAATTGGTGATTAATATCAAAGTATTCCTGTGGATACATTAGGTTCAATTCACTAAAGAACCTAGAAGTAATAACCATCTAAGTGAAGACAATTGACTTTCAAACGAAATCCCTTGTAGTCATTTCTTACTTTAATTATTCATTGCCCAAGCCTACAAGGATATATAGGGTCCTCCCACTTTTTTGATACCATATATTAAGAGGCAACCTTTTAGGCGAAGGGTGTAAGTCTACCTCACACACCTCTCTCAGGCATTGCATTGTAGTTTCCCAATAAATTCTAATCACTGGGCATTTCCTTAGAATATGGTAGATAGATCCCTCCTGCCCACATCCTCTGCGACACTTGGAGTCTAATGCTCTTCCCATTTTCAATAGAGTGTTATAGGACAGGTAGGATCTATGAAATATTCTAAATTGAACTAATCTAAGTTTCGACGATATCACTGACTTTCGGAGAATACATGGCCTCTAGCCAGTCTTCATACTCTAATATTTCTACACCTGTGTGCCAGTTTTCTGGAAGTCGTTGGAGGGGGTCAGGGGAGTTATTTATCAATTTTTGGTAAGTCAAGGAGATTGCTCTATGGTCTATGTAGTCAGTTAATAATCTGTCCTCCATAGGGGATGCCTCTGGGAGGCACTTCCTCACGGTATGACAGCTCTTAAGGAGTGGCTTATTTGTAGGTATCAGAATGTTTCTGTGATTGCTAGGTTCTATTCCCGCTGTAGGTCTATGAATGGGATGGCATACCCTCTGGACCACAGGTATCCCACTTTAGAGATTCCTATATGGTCCCATCTCTCAAAGCCTGGCAATTATGTAGTATTCCAAGTGTTTCAGTGTCCCAGAGTGGTGTTGCTTGGGTTATTTTGGCATGCCGTCCCAAATTCCTTTGTACTTGGTGCCAAAGTGCAACTGTGTGATTCATGGGTCCTGTCATGCTATGGTGTTTGGGGTTGGTATATAATGCTTGTGTGTATCTCCCTGGTCTCAAAATGTATATGTCCATTCTGTAAGCAGTTTTATCTTGCAGGTGGTGTACCCACTGATTCATAACCACTAATTGTGCTGCCCGTAGTGCACCTGAATATTAGGTAATGCAATCCTGCCATCCTATCACCCTCTCACAAGCTTTTTTGTGGCTATCCTCAGAGGTTTCCTTTCCAAAGCAGGGTTCTCACCTCATTTTCTATTGCTCTGATATAAGATTCTTGCACCTGGTATGGGGTGTTCTGTAGCACATAGAGAAATCTCGGAAGCGCCACCATTTTAAAGAGAGCTGCTCGACCTTGTAAGGAGAGCGGTAATAACCTCCAGTATTTCACGTCTCTTTAAAGTAGTTGCAAGGGGGTTAGCTGATTATGGGTGTGGAATTGATCAGGTTCAGTAGTTACGTATGTACCGGGGTATCTGAAACCTTCTGTCACAACCACTTCCTCACATTCTATTGGCAGAACCAGGGTCAGACCCCACAGTATATAGACAGTGGATTTGGACCAGTTGATCTTATACCCAGAGTATTTGCTGAAGTGTGTGAAGATATTGATAATTCTTTTGATGGAGGAGTTCAGTGCTGCAACATGTAATATCACGTTGTCCGCATGAAGAGATATTCTGTCCTCCCAGTTAGCTGTCCATCAAAATCCTTTAATCAACCGGTCACCTCTGACCCATACCGCTAGTGGTTGGAGGACTAGCGTGAAAATTAGTGCCAATAGGGGGCAGCTCTGTCTCGTACCCCGTTTGAGAAGGAATGGGTGTGAGGCCTGTCCATTCATCAACATCTATACCAGTGGGTCTACATATAGGAAACAGAGCCACACCAGTAATTCAGGACCAAACCCTAATCTTTCCAGGACAGCAAATAGGTATGACCTTTCGAATGTGTTGACGGCCTTACAGGCGTCCAGAGATAGTATCACCATATCTTCTTGCATAGTGTCTATTCTCCCAAGTACCCCATGTAGCTGGCGTAGGTTGAGCATGGTATTCCTCCCTGGCATGAAGCCAGATTGTCTGGGTGGACTAATGTGGATATGATTTGGACTAACCAAGAGAATTATAGCTTAGCTAGGATCTCAGTCTCAGCAATAAGCACTGAAATAGGGTGGTAGGAGTCGCATTGTTCTGCCAGTTTCCTTTTCCTATGGGTCAATACTATGGATGTGAGTTGTTGTTCCACGGGTCTGCTCTCTCTATATATTTTAAGGGGGTTAGGCGCTATGGGGATACCCTCCGTTTATAGAATTATATCAGAGGCAGTTAGTACCCCATGTAGCTGGCGCAGGTTGAGCATGGTATTCCTCCCTGGCATGAAGCCAGATTGTCTGGGTGGACTAATGTGGATATGATTTGGACTAACCAAGAGAATTATAGCTTAGCTAGGATCTCAGTCTCAGCAATAAGCACTGAAATAGGGTGGTAGGAGTCGCATTGTTCTGCCAGTTTCCTTTTCCTATGGGTCAATACTATGGATGTGAGTTGTTGTTCCACGGGTCTGCTCTCTCTATATATTTTAAGGGGGTTAGGCGCTATGGGGGATGCCCTCCGTTTATAGAATTATATCGGAGGCAGTTAGATCCCGTTGTTTTTCCCAATTTAATGCTATTACTACCTTCTCCTCTGTGAGGTCAGTCTTCTGCAGTTTCAGGTCTTCTGAAAGAAGTCCAGGGAGGGGGGAGATCAGTCAATAGGTCCCGAATCTCGACTGATGTGGCTGTGCTCTCTGGAGAGTATAAGTGTTGGTAATATTTAGCGAAGGCCTAGCGATATCCTGAGGTTCCATTAATGGTCTACTACGTCGCACAGCATTGCATTAAAATCTCCCCCAATAAGGAGCTCTCCCTCTGGTAGGTCCAGCAGCAATCTGTTCAACTCAATACTACTCTGTGTAGTGCTTGCGGTATATACACTGACACTATTTTGACAGGTTTCCCATGTGCCAGCTACTACTGTAAAACTGCCTTGTGAGTCAGTCCAGGTCTGCCCCACTGCGAAGGGGAAGTTCTTCCTCAGTAGTATTCCTAAACCTTGCAAGTCAGAGGTGCAGCCTGCATGTGATATTATTGTATAACCCCACCTGTCCAGGGCTTTACAGGAGTTGCCGACTAAATGAGTTTCCTGTATGAGTACCACATCAGGTGATTGGCGTTTGATGTATTGTAGTACTATACCACGGTTTATTTTATCCCCTTGGCTGTTTACATTCTATGACAGTAATCTAAGTGTGGGAATGGCTAGCGCATCAGTCATGTGTTGGTAGTGGATTAAGTCTGACCCCACCCCCCTAGCCACCTCCAATGAAGGGATAGGAGTCAAGAACGGGCATACGATCAAGATTTTCTGTGGAGTTATGTATGAAATATAGATCTGGCTGCCGCAATATTCAACATGGAAGGCAGAGCCCAAGAATGGACACCCTCATCTTCCATCCAATGTGTACTCTTATGAAACAACTAAGTAGCCATAGCTCAAAACCAAGAAAAAAAACAGCCTGCCTCCCTGCATGACGGACCCTTAACTGTCCCCCTCCCCAACTCTGCAGTGTGCCTGTCATCCACACTCACCCTAATCGCAGAGTACTATGGCTTGCCTTTTTTACCCACTGCCCATCCCACCCTCGGAAGTAATATCGTAAGTGGTACCAAGGTTATAGGAGTTGTTGGACTTGGCCTTTTTCCCCCAAATTTTTTCGCTTTTGACCCCCTTACCTAGGATGTCTCCCCCATGGGATTAAACCTGTATAGGCCATGTGTGGTGTGAGACACTTTGTTGAAACTGTAAAATTACATGTTGTTAAATGGTGTACAGAAAATATCCCCCATTTTAAAACTGTACCTGACTGAAATGTATTGTATTTTAAAATGGATGACATGGCCTGGGTAGTGCCACCTGACTGCGTTAGGTTGGCGGTCTAGTCATTAATACCCAGCAACCCCTAGCTTTTGGAGGGAAAGCCTGGCACCCAGGGTGCTCACCCCCTCCCCTAGAACCAGTTTAGGCTAGATGTGCCAACATTCTAGAAGGTCCTGGCACTGCCTGGGAGGAGGGTATAAATAGGGGGAAGTGTCACCAGAGAGTCAGTCAGCGCTGGGACAAGGAAGAGAGGGGACCTGCTGTGAGGTGCTACCGCCACATGGGCCTGTGAGCTGGGCCCTGTACCCCTAAACTCCCCCCCTCTGCTGTCCCCTGGGCCCCTGACAAGGGAGGGCCCCAACCCAGGTCACTGACGCTGTTTGGACCGGGTACCACGCCAGCGCTACGTGAGGAAGCGCCCAGGAGGTGAGGAGTGTGCCCCTGAGGCGGACTGCGGGACTGTTTACCCCCCTGTGAGGTGTGCTGCCAAGTGCTGTAAACTGCAGTATCGCCCCCTAAGCGCTGGGTGTCCAAAGACTGTTGCTGCCTGTGGAGCTGCCTGGGGAGGATTGTGCCCCCAAGGGACTGTGCCCTGTGATTGGTGTGGCCCCCGAAGTGCTGTCGGCCCTGAGGACTGTGTGGGCTGAGGGAGGAGCTGTCCTCTGAGAAAAGCGCCCCTTTTTCTTCTGTGGAGAAGAGCGACATATAAATAATTAAATAGAAGGGAGCCTACCCCTTATCGCAGCCCGGGCGCTGAGGATCGAGAGTGAGGAGCCTACCCTCGTTTTGGCGCTGTCCGCCATGAGAATCGCGCTGTGGCCTGAGGGCACTGTGAGGAGGATCGAGTGTGAGGAGCCTACCCTCGTTTTGGCGCGCTGTCCGCCATATAAATAATTAAATAAAGGGAGCCTACCCCTTATCACCGTCGCGGCCCGGGGAGTGTTGGCGCTGCCTCGCGCTGCCTGGTAGCTGCCAGGGAGGCCCCCCGCGGTGGTGTGGATCGACGCGGCGGCCCCCGGTACCAGGAGAGGGCCGCCGAAGTGAAGAAGGTGCCGCGCTAGGCCCTGAGACACTACACAGGTCGTATACCGGTGTCCTCCCAAACGGGGGATGCTAGCAATCATATGAGCACAAGGTCCTGATGAATCGCCCTTAGGGCGTGAAACATGTTGACCGTTTCCACAAATAGGGTTGAATTAAAGGTTTGGTCTCATTGTTCACCACTCCTTTAATACCCCTTTATCTTTTAATAAAGCAGTGAGCCTGATCATTAAAACTTTCTCCACTTAGGACTCCACTGACTTTTTTTAGAACACCCCACCACGCTCACTATTGCACCCCTCATAGGCCCCTCACACTCACACACCCGTTGGCTCGGAATAGAAGATCTCCGCTAAAGTGCAGCTTCACTCGCTGCCCGACGGGCATTGCACCGCCAGCCTGCCGTAGGAGCAGGATACCAATGATGACGCTGGACGGTCATCGGCTGGGACAACAGTTGTGGTCCTGCCGTGAGCCTGTGTGAGGTATCCTTACATTCTGAAGAGGGTCTACACCCATGCACTAAAACCCCCCCTGTGTTTATGAAGTGAGAGATAAGAGAGGCTGAAAAAAAGTTTTTTCTTGGCTCTCCCCTGGGGAACTCTGTACAACACTGTTGTTGGCTGCTGCTCAGGACGAGTACATTGGACCCCATTCAAAAAATCGTCCACCCCTATTCCCCCTGTTTGATATTAGCTTTAGCGTGCTTCTTGCACGGGAATTTGCTAGTCCTAAGGTTACCAGGGGCAAGGATCTGCCGCCCCTTGGACCAAGCCGCATAACAAACCCTGAGTACACTCTGTTGAGTCTTTCTTTGACACTCTGCCCTGGCCTACGTAGCACAGGGCACCCCGATCCCGCCCTCATCCAATACTACTATGGAGGATGTCCCGGGTCTCAGCTTTAACGAGGACACTATTGCAGAAACATTAAGGAACACGCCTTCACTCCTCAACAATCCTCCAACTGTGGTCTCAGGAACTTCCTCTGATGAGTGGTCCACACTAAACGAAATGAAAAAGGAATTGATCAGGATAACGATCCACGGGCTAATGATGACGGAATACCTGAGGAGCAATATAGCTCCACAGGGCCTGATTGTCAACATCGTCCCCAGGCTGTTTTTAGACGACAAACGGTTTAAAGTAGACTGGTGCCAGGTCTCCTGGAAGTGCACCAAGGACCTGCTGTTCCTGATCAGCCAGACTGCTAAACGATTATCTGAAGCACTCCAAGAGAAAATCTCTGCCATCGAAACAACTATGAAAAATGCCACGTCAAAAAACAATAAACCAGCATTTACAACAAAACTTGCTGAAATCAACCAAGAGATGACTGACCATTATGACTTCCTACTCAAACAGAAAACCACCAAATTGGAGAAAGACATAGCCAAATTTGCAAAGGAGAAGGTCTACCCCTACCTTAAGGATGATTATAAAGGAAAGAAGAACACCTACTCTTCCGACGATAATTCGAGCACAGACAACAGGAGGGGCTCCACGAGTAGTGATTCCAGTGGAGGCTACCCGGCGAGAAATGCACGACCCACACGCCCCTGGCAACAAGGATACCACCAAGGACCAATGTTCCATGGCCCACCCAATGTACCACCACCGTGGCAATATCCCTACTACCCACAGGGCCCCCCGCAATTCTACCCCCTTAATCCGCCTCCTTTTCACGGCAGAGGTTGGGGCAGAGGAAGAGGGCGAAAGCGAGGAGGGAACAAGGGTGTACAGTGGCAAGACCAGATCCCAGAGGCATCGGGAGTGGAAACCAGGAGCGCGACAACCAGAGGGAGAAGAGTTTGATCGTAAACCTCTCCAATAGAAATCTGACTACTACAGAGGAGACCGTCCTGGAAAAAGGACTGGGCTTTGTCCCCACACCGATCCCTGACTCATTCCAAGAAATGATCGAGCGGAAGCAGTTCTTTAGAAAGATACGCCTTCGGGCTTTCTTCCACAATCGGCCCGATTTACCCTGTGAGGACACGGGACTCAGGAAGCCTTCCTCTTTTACCCCCACTGATGGGATGGTTCCACCCGAGGTCCTGACTTTTGAAAGAGCAGTCCTGAAAACCATGAAGAATAAACCATCAACCAAACCTTTCAACAACCTGTCCAATGCTGAAAGACAGGCAGCCTCCTCCCTTGGCAAGGACACTTCAATTGTCATCAAACAAGCTGACAAGGGGGGAGCCACTGTGATACAAAATTACGACGACTATGATCAGGAGTGTAGACGCCAATTAGCAAACACGACCCATTACAGATTATTGACAGAGGATCCAACCAACCGATTGACCACCACCGTGATGTCTCTGGTCATTGAAGCAGAGACCAACGAATGGTTAAGCAAAAAAGAAGCAGAATTTCTGGTTACCACTGACCCGGTTATACCATACTTTTACACCCTGCCCAAAATACACAAGGGTACCACCCCAGTCCCAGGTAGACCAATTGTGTCTGGTATCGGTTCTATTTTAGAACCCCTCTCTCAGTTCTGCGATGCCTTCTTACAACCCCTGGTCAAATCCATCCCGTCCTATTTGCAGGACACTAGAGATGTGCTTCGGCTTATCGACGACATGGACGGCAGGGAGGACATTGATCTTCTCCTAACTCTCGACGTGGAAGCACTTTACACGAATATACCGCAACAGGTGACACTGGAAGTCGTGGACGCCCTCCTACGACAAGAGGAGTGGTTGTCCCCTACCCCGGTTTCCTTCATAATGGAGTTGGCACACATTGCATTGACAGAAAATTTCTTCAAATATGAGTCCAATCTATACCATCAGATCCGCGGGACATCTATGGGCTCGACCTTTGCGCCGAGCCTGGCATGCCTCTACATGGCATCGTTCGAGAAAAAATGCATTTACCCCCCTGAAAACAACCCTTTCCGTGAAAATCTCACGTGTTGGCGCCGGTACATTGACGACATCCTGGTGTTCTGGAAGGGGGATCGGACGACATGTGAGGCCTTCTGCACATGGATTAATCAACAAGACCCCTTTCTGAAGTTCACGGGTACCATCTCGGACAAATCCATACCTTACTTGGACCTCAGAATAATCCTGGAGCCAACAACAATCAGTACCAGTCTCTACACGAAGGAGACTGACAGGAATAGCCTTTTGCCGTACTCCAGTCACCACACGAAATCCCTTAGGGATAATCTCCCCTTCGGACAATTTCTCCGCCTCCGGAGAAATTGCAGTTCAGTCACTGACTACAAACGACAAGCACAAGTCCTGCAAACCAAACTCCTTGACCGGGGCTACCCCACACGACTTCTGAAAACATCTACCAAACGAGCCCTCAACAACCACAGGGAGGCTCTGCTTGAGACACACCCCAAGGAGCCAGATGATAAGATCACTTGTGTTACTTCATTTACAAGAAACTCTTCATTCATCAAGAAAACTGTCAGTACCCACTGGGGCATCCTTAACTCCGCAGGTATGGAGTTACCGCACCCTAGGTTTGCGTTCAAGAGGACAGCTAACCTTAAGGACACCCTAATCCATTCCCGTCCGAAGAAGACCAGCACTCAATTTGTGAATACACTCTGGGATCTCCCCCCAGTAACCGGACACTATCGTTGTGGTTCCTGTGTTGTCTGCCCCCAGACCATCCAGGGTAAGACCGTTGCACTGAATAAGAACTTCACTTGGACAATGAGCAGACACACTAACTGCAACAGCGCCAAATGCATCTATGTTTTGATCTGTCCTT
This sequence comes from Lissotriton vulgaris, assembly GCF_964263255.1. NCBI lineage: Eukaryota > Metazoa > Chordata > Amphibia > Caudata > Salamandridae > Lissotriton > Lissotriton vulgaris. Next base: position 323,992 of record NW_028251592.1, on the reverse strand, counting down.
GCGACTTATTATACATAGGGATGACAATGCGTCCAGTCAAGCAGCGAATAATGGAGCACAATAGCAACATCCGGTGTCATAAAACAACCACAAAGCTATATGAACACTGTAAGGACAGTAACCATTCTCCAGAGAATATTCGATGGATTGTCATTGAGTCCCTACCGAACCTGAACCAACAAGCCTTGTTCAGATATGAACAGAGATGGATACATCGGCTTCAGAGCGACGAGTTGGGGTTGAATGATGGGGTGCCCTGGGCGACACTCGCCAGATAGTGACCATTCCGGACCGGTTGTCCATTTTCCAGTGTCTCAACATGCCTTGCTAGATTTCCACATCCATCCACTGATGGATCCCGTTTCTGCATGACGGTGGTTGTTGTCTCCTCCAGCTCAACCCCCCTGACTACTAATTGCGTTTGCCAGGCGAACCTCGCCAGACTGAACTATTTGTTCTATTCCTAATCGTCTTTTACACATGCCCTGATAGACTCTGAACCACTTTCCAAGAATGGTCTCAGCACTATCTCCAGCCATCTCCTCGGTGTTGCTCACCCGCGCATGCCAAAGCTAAACTCGTTAGAGAGTATTTACTATTCTGGACCAGTTGTCCATCTCCATATGACCCATAATATGCCCTGCAAAAATTCCCGGGAACCATTCCAAGATGGCCCCGGTCTTTTTCGACTTGCTCCGCGCTATCCTCAGCTAACCCCTTTTCAGTTTCCACTCCCGCTCATCGTAGCCCAGCAACTGGACTGACACACACCCCCTACGCGCGCGCCGGTTTTCCTTTTCTACACCGGACATGCTGCATTACAGCGCCGGCTGTCCAGTCACCCGAGTTCCTGTGGGAGGGGTAGGTGTAGAGAAGCCTGCCACCGGCGAGACTTGAGGTAAGGCGTGGATCCGAGCCCTGAGAGTGGGCTTGCACTTGTGCGTTCATCTGCAGCACTTCCATTCACGTTATTGGGCGTTCTGTTAGATAGTTTCTCCCAACTATCCCGCTAAATCGGCTACCTCCCTCATAGGTATTCCTCAACCGCTGCTGGCCCCACCTGGACAGCTCGTGAGGCGTGAAAGAGGTATCCTAACGGGTAAGTGGAAAAGTGATTTTTAGACTGGCGTTTTTTCAAACGCACACGCTTAGCATGGCATGTTGATTCTTCTGTTTACTTTTTCCTCGCTGGGTCACACGATCTCGATCGCCAGCGTTGAACTTCCCTCATCACAGAGTGTCAAAGTACCTATAATGGTTTTAATATGCGGCTTTTCAGCGTTTGTTGAGCAACAATTTGTTCATAAATGCGTGTGAAACATCTTACTATTGGCGCTACTCACTGCCCGGTTTAGTGAGTATGGGCCACTACTTCCCTGTATGAATTGCACAGGCGAGAACACGACGACTTCACATAGATGCATGCTATAGCTTTCCAGAATGGCAGCACTATACAGTGCGACCCACCCTGGCGCACTGCGTATGTAAATATTTCTATACATTTGTTAAAATATCTCTCACCCACAGCACTACCCGACCCTGTCACCACCTTAACACAACGTTAGCCACTGGGCACGCTTGTTCTGACACCCTGGAGATAGGCACAATTATGATGTACTCCTGTCCATCGTTTTCCTTGACATCAATGGTTGTTTGCATATATTTCTCTCATTTTTCCAGGAGGTCCCTCATAAGGAATCATTTGAAAACGACACTACACAGGTCGTATACCGGTGTCCTCCCAAACGGGGGATGCTAGCAATCATATGAGCACAAGGTCCTGATGAATCGCCCTTAGGGCGTGAAACATGTTGACCGTTTCCACAAATAGGGTTGAATTAAAGGTTTGGTCTCATTGTTCACCACTCCTTTAATACCCCTTTATCTTTTAATAAAGCAGTGAGCCTGATCATTAAAACTTTCTCCACTTAGGACTCCACTGACTTTTTTTAGAACACCCCACCACGCTCACTATTGCACCCCTCATAGGCCCCTCACACTCACACACCCGTTGGCTCGGAATAGAAGATCTCCGCTAAAGTGCAGCTTCACTCGCTGCCCGACGGGCATTGCACCGCCAGCCTGCCGTAGGAGCAGGATACCAATGATGACGCTGGACGGTCATCGGCTGGGACAACAGTTGTGGTCCTGCCGTGAGCCTGTGTGAGGTATCCTTACATTCTGAAGAGGGTCTACACCCATGCACTAAAACCCCCCCTGTGTTTATGAAGTGAGAGATAAGAGAGGCTGAAAAAAAGTTTTTTCTTGGCTCTCCCCTGGGGAACTCTGTACAACACTGTTGTTGGCTGCCGCGGCACTCGCGTCATGTGACAGGGGCCTGGCCGCGTCATCGGCCCGCCCCCGCCGCGCACCGATTGGCCTGCGCGGCCGTGACCTCTGAAGGCCGCGCAGGGATTGGCTGTTGGCCGGGAAGGCCCGGAGAAGCTGAATCCAAGCCCCGGGTCCCCGTGAGGTAGGAGGGGGACCCGGGTGAAGAGTCGTTGCGGGGCCCCGTGATCGCAAGAGGGGAGCCCCGATTGAGATTGACCGGAGCAGGAGCCTACCCTGCCGGTCTATGCCCTGAGTGAGGGGCCGGGAGGATAGGCGGGGCCGGGGCACATTGACGGTGCCAGCCCCGCCTCCCCAAACAAAGCCAGGCAGCAGGAAGAGGCCTGAGAGCTGAGGAGGGAGCCCCGCTCGGTCGAGGCGCCTGCAGCCTTGTGGAAGCTGCCGCGAAGTTTCGGGGCCCCGTGAGGGAGAAGGGGCCCGGGTGAAGGCGAGAAGCCTGCGGCAAGACCGCCCCGCCGGGCAGGGCACCACGAGAGCCGCGCGCCGCCTGCAGGGCTCCGTGTGGTGGAGGAGCCCTGCCATCACGCACAGGAGTCGGCCGGAGGAAGTCTGTATTCCTGCGGGGCTCCCAGCCAGTGAGGAGAGCCCCGCCCACCGGCACAGTGAAGTCCTGGGCCCCCGTGAGAAAGGAGGGGCCTGGCTGTCATTGTGAGAGAGAGGAGGGGGCATTGAGGCACATTGCCGGTGCCTGCCCCCCTCCACGGAAAAGAGCCCTGCAGGGGAAGAGGACCCCCGGAGTAGCCCGGTGAGTGGGGCTGTAATTAACCTTTGTGGAGGTCGGGGCACAGGGTCGGTGCTCGCCCCAGGACTTGGGCTAGCCCCTGGAAACTGTACTGAGCTTCATTGGCCCTATTGATCCCCTTTTTAAGCCTCTAGACTAGGCCGGGACATTACTGAGGCCCCCCCCCCCGGGATTGGTACAGGGACAAGTTAACCCCTAGCTAGGTGTTAGGCCCTGCAGAGTGAAGGGCTGGGTAACTCAGCCTGGTTGTTAATGGCTTGTTGATCCCTGAGCCCTGCAATGGTTATTTGCCATGTTCATTTCTGATCAGGATGCTGGTTGCCTAGGGTAACGCAGCGTTTCATGTTACCTGTCCAGGTGTGATGCGCCACTGCGCCTAGTGTTTATTGCCTGCCTGACCTCCCGAGTTAGGGCCAAGCTTTATGCCAGTGTGGGGTGCCCTAGGGAGTCTATTAGAGGCCTGGTTCTTATGTTGTTGATGCCAATGCCCTGCTTAATGGTTGTGTTGCAGGTTGCAGGGGGGGGCTGAGGATTCATGTTCCTGTCTGGTATTATATGATGTTTTTCCCTTACAGGGGTTGGGTTGGCGTTGTCACGCATGAGGTGTAATTACGCTAATATGCAACTTACAATTTCAGCCAACCTCCCAAGGATGAAGGCCTGAGTAGGCCCTGCCAGACGCGTAGTTCCCTAGGTGGAGGGGGGAAGAAACCTGATGTTTTATTACAGGTGTTCCTGCCTAATGTTAATGCCAGGTGATTCCTATTCTCTTTGCAGGAGTCGCCAATGCCAGCTATTTTGGGTTCTTACCCCTAATGTTTGGTTGCATGTTTAATGGGCGAATACGCCAAGTGCATTTTTCCCTGATATAGGTGTCATTGATGTTACGTGCCAAATGCTAACATTTTGATATTTCAGCCATGGACTTTGGACTCAACCCTTTTTGGTCCCATGTAAATAATCCCCCTCTGAAGTACTTGGCTCTGGTGCCAGTTGGCGCCGTGTTATGATGACACTGTTAATGCATTTTTGCCTTGCAGGTTGGAGATACTAAACTGCTTAATTTTCCAACTCAAATTGGTGTCCTGCCTCTTTTGTAGTGTGCCTGGTGTGTTGACTGAGGGTACTGTGTGAATGCTTCACATGTCCTCGAAGTTTGGCCTGCCCGCTTGATGCCATGCTACCCCCTTTGAGACTTGGGCAACCCCCATTTCCAACAGGAGTTTACTATCTCCTTCAGTCAATCTGTCCCAGCTGAGCCTCAAGGCCCTGGTAACAGATCATCCCTCTCTCTCTGTGAATTTGAGAACCAGTAGTCTGTTCCAGTAAGTGTTCATCCAGTTACAGTAAGACGTTAGATGTATTTATTACTCTACTCCTCAGCTACTCTCAGGGGTCTTGCTCATCAATCTTCATTGGTGTATCACAGAGGCTCATCATCCCCCCCTACCCCCCACCCCCCTGCACGGCATCCTTAACCTGGTTCTCACCCTCAGCACCCAGATCGGTGAGTTTCGTTGGTTTTCCCACTTGCTTATCTCTCTTTGTGTTCGGGCTGGAGTTCACCACTTAACCATCTGACCAGTCATTCCCATGCTTCATCGAGATATGTTAAAAACCAAGTCTTTCCTTCTGCTTCCACCCACAGCTTTGCCAGAAAGAGCATGGTGTATTTTACTTCTTTTTCCAGCAGTGCTTTTTTACTTCCATGAAACATCTTCTTTGTTTCTGGACTTTGATGGTGAAGTCTAGAAAGTGATTGTACTGTTCTCATACTCCCATACAGATGAGGCACTCCAGGCCATTTGCAGTATAACATCTCTATCCAAACAGTTGAAAATGCAGGCCAGGATAGGTCTCAGAGGGGCTCGAGACTTTAATCTACTGCCAGGTACTTGGTTTGCCCTTTCTACAAAGAAGTATTTGGAGAGTCCATGAGGTTGTAGATGTTTAAGGATCAATTCCTCCTCAAAGTTATCAGTTGCTGGTCCCTATGCCTGTTCCAGGACTCCAATAATTCTAATGTTGTTGCGGTGGGACCTTCCCTCACTTTCTGAAGTTGTGACTTGCTTTTTGAGAGCTGTTGTGTCCAATTGTAGAGACTTCTGTTGCAACTTTGTCTATACTTGTTTCTAGGGAGGTGCTAACACCGTTGATGGCAGCCACTATGTAGCGAAGTGTGGAGTCTTCATTTTACGCTGCTAGTTCCATAAGTGATTCTGATGGGTCTTAAGCACACATTGTCGCTTCTTGGTTCTTTTGCCACCAAAACTTATCTAATTTGGTTTGTTGAGAGTTACGCAGGCTTTTTCCTCCCATCATGGTGCACAGTGGGTGGTGGCTGTGCTCAAACTGGTTGCCTGGGGTGGTTTGTGTTCCATGGTAATCATCGTCGCCTGCCTGAGGGCCCTTAAAAGCTCCACACGGCTTGTCGGCCTTTCCCCAATGACACCAACGCTACTCTGAGTTTGCCTTTTCATGCTGGCCACAAGCAGGTCCTCCATACTCCCATATTGTGTTCTGCTGCAATGCAAATCACTGTATTGCCTATACTGCAGTGTAAACTGCTGTCCGGGATGACTGTCTGGTAGTTGCCTTGGTACTGAATCGTTCCAGTGATGCGGTGTACTGTAGATTTGAGTTCCGTGGCTATGAACCGCTGTAGGACTGGACGTGTTGCTTCGGTTGTTCCTGTGACTTCCGGTGAGTGTGTTGGGCTAGTGGAGATGCCAGTAAACAGCACACTAACAATGTGGGCTCCAAACGGCGCACTGGTATGTAATTAAAACACATTTGGTTTCCCCCAACGCTCTACTTTTTTTACCCCATTGCCAAGAGGCCACCCTAATACAAGGTCAAGAATTAAGAAATGAAAAGGAGAATTCAATTCTATACAGGATTATCTGTTCCAAAATCAACAGATGGTTAAACTATTCTCCAGTAATAAATCAAGTAGTTATGATGTGATGAATAAAAGTTATTCAGGAGTCCTGCCGGTTGCTTTGAATCCAATTTTATAAACAAAATGCCAATTTGACAGAAGCAATCCATTTGGTCCAGCCAACGTATTGCGTCCCAGTGGGACTTCATCAGGGCTTGATCAATATCCCAATGCTGTCATCCACTCAGTGCTGGCTCTTCATTCATCCTCATAGATACAGTTTTGTACCACTGGATGGTGTGTTGCATTCCCATCTTATCTTTATCCTTTCTGTTTCTTGGATCGAATGTCCTATGAGTTCACTCCTTGAACATTATGACTACTTGATCTATTGCTGCAGTTTAACCATCTGTTGATTTTGGAACAGATAATCCTGTATAGCATTGAACGCTCCTTTTCAATTGTTAATTTTAGTGGAGATGCTGCTCTTACTATTTCGGTTGAGCTTCCTGTGTACAGTGTAGTGATGAGCACCTTGCACACAGGTTCTGGGGCTGTTTGGAATGCTCATTTCGGGATGTGACAGGGTCTTCGTCTTCTTGAACACTTGGAGTTACCGACGAGGACCTTGACGTCTTTCTAGGCATTCAGGCTGCAGATTACCTTGACCGCCATTTGGTCTTATAGTCTTATTAATGGCTCATCTTGATGTCACATTTAACTCATCCCCTTTTGTTTGGCTTTGTTCTCCCTAAGTGGGCAGGGTATGCCCAGACATGGGTCCCTTGCTCACTTTGCCACTGGACTCAAGATAGTCTGGCTGATGACGGCTGATTAGCCAGAAACCGGTCCCAGGATGCTTCTTTCCGGTCCAGGGAAGACATGGCTTGGCAGTTCGGGCTGGACTGTTCCCATGAGGCACAGGGTCAGACTGATTTGCATATGGCCATGTCTGAACTGGGGTGGTGGAGTGAGCTAAAGAATGATGATGGATAAAACCCAGATCAGTTGACGAGGGTGAGTGCTTTCAATGTTCAACACTCCGTCCATTTTTTCCCTTTGGTTATACTTAACTCTACAGCCTTTGGTTATGGCACAGATTCTAAGGTGTCCAGGTCATTTCACAATGTTTTAACTAGGTCCTTAAACCAGGTTCTACAGGAACTTCTAGTGCTATAGTCGATTTTACCCTGAGTGACTGGTGGTTTTGTGGCGCTCACAGCCCTGTGTCGGTAGTGCAAGGTGTCCCTATTTCAAGGGCAGGCGGGGGGTGGGCAAAGAGAGAAGGTTGCAGGACCCTCGGCTTTCAGTCACCGGCCCGGTGCTGCGATGTGCGTGGGGGCCCGTGCGGTCTCACCCGCTCTGTCGTCGCTGGTCACAGGTGTTCCAGTCCATGTGTCTGCGGGGGTGGTTCCGGTTGTTTCCTTCTGGGCCTTCTGGCCTCCGCTGGTGTGCCTGGCTCTCCTGCACCTCCACGGGGTTGCTCCTCGCTCTCACTGATTTCCACCACCGGCCGCATTCCTTTGTAGTTGGCGCTGGAGCTGAATTTTTTTGTGACATCATGACTCTCCACAGGCCCATGCTGAGCTGTTCCCGCTGCTGGTCGTGGCCTCCATCTCATTTAGTGAGAGGCAGGATTCCTCGCTCATCACCCAAACGCGAGGTCTTATCTCATTCTTTTTGGCATGACAGTGTAAGGTGATTGACGCATGTTGGAGCCCCCAGCTCCAACAGGCGAATAGGCCACTTTGCCTCTTCCACCTCTCTGGCCCCACCGCAACTCTGGGTTCCACTGGTGGTTGTCAGGAACCAGGTGTGACTTATTTGGTACCACCAAACCGGATTAATGGATGGATATTACGGGATTTCTGCAGTTGGCTGCTGGGGCTTCCTTAGTGTGCGCCCCTCTTCCTCGCCAGCCGGCCATACCCCTCTGGTGAGTTTCTATTCTTCTGTGTCCTTGATGCTTCTATGTCTTTCTCTGATTTCCTGGAAAAAGTCATTTGTATTCTTGTTACATTTATTTCAATTAATTATAGCACCATTCCTTTACTTGCGGCTCCTCAACAGAATACTTCCTCTGATGGCCTGCACAGTAGAGGTCATTGAATGAAGGGCTCTATACTGACTAACATATTTAGAGTAGAATCTGGCTGCAAGGGACAGGACAAAAAATAATGACCCCGGCACTCTGGGAGAAAATTCCCAGTGTGTTGGACAATTAGCTTTTTTGTTGCTCACGAACAAACTCCCGCTTTGGAAGTTTGTTTTTGAAAAACAAAACATTTTTGAACGTTGCTGGCCCACCATCATTTCTGACAGTATTGTCCATCAAATAGTTCATGCATAGACTGGAATCACCATGGCAGGCGTTTCTATCATGATAGAGAGTTTTCCTCAGCACCAGCAGACTACTCCAAATTTGTCAGAGGTATTGTCCTCCGCTATTCTGATGGAGTTAACTTCACCCTCTAAACCCTAATCAAGCCCATAGTTTTTCTTCCTGAGATTGTAATGAAACGCCTCACTTAAATTAAACAGTGTTACTCATTTCATTAGGGGCCCTGTGCAATTGTTTCTGTTTTTATAAAAAACTAGGCTAAATATTAGATGGCTCCATGTAACTGGTATACACCATTTCCAGTTCTGGATTTTCAAAATCATTGGTTTCAAGTTTTTTTGTCTGAATTGCTTAATTGAACTAAACTAAAATTCATAATTTCAGAATGCACTGACTTTGCTGCACAAAAGGAGGTGTTCTGATAATATGAAGCGTTTTGGTAATCTCATATCTGGCCCTAGTGCATTTCCATTGCTTTGGAAATAAGAACAAGTACCTAGCATTAGAAGAGTAAATAGCTTTAACTGGTCTTACAAAGGTTCTAATCATCTTTATCATTAGTCAACTCAGTAGGTAATCATAACAAATTAGGAGCATTTTTGGAGTACGAGATAGCTCCATCAAGGGCCTCTTAAGTCGCTTTGTCTTGGCCCATGCTGTAATAAAGTGGCATTCTATGCCATGTCTGACAAAATTACTTATATTTAGTTAACTTTTTAGGACTTTAGACCTATGAGTAAATGCCTGCATCTAAGACACTTTTAGATCCAAGAGCCTCATGTTCCAAAATCACAGGCTTTTGGACCACAGAAGTGCTTATCATTATGTACAAACCCTTTTTATGAATTGGAAAATTCTTTCGACTAGCAAAAACATGTATACCAACACTTTAGAAGAGGAAAAAGGAAGATTCTAAAAAAAATAATTGAGAGAATGTATTTCCTCCATTGACTTTTTTTTTAAGTACAGGCAATTTGAAATGGAAGGCAGCCAAAATAAAGCCATATTTGGCTTCAAAAAGTGTGTGTCTTCTGTCTGAATCTCTATTGGCATGTATGTAAAAGGACTTTTGAGATTGTTTCTGAATTTCAAGTAGGAGGGTTTATGAAATGGATCCTCTCTCTCTTTTCCAATTTGGAATGAGTTTATTGAAAGTTTGAGCATTGATGTCCTAATGACTCACAAGTTGGAATGGGGTAGGGGTCAGCTTAGGAGCACTTTCCCTTTAGGAACCATGTTGGGATTATCAGCAGGAGAAGATTTCCAAAACGGAAGCTTTTTTTTTACAAGAGCACTCGATCCTCTAGGCAACACAAGCTTGTTTGAAAAAATATGTTTTCCATTTTGCTATGCAGTTATAAAGATGATGGTGTGCTGTCTAACCCTGGGTGCAGTTCGCTGAACTCCGCGAAGTAGAAAAAACCCACCATTGAGCTACATGGAGCTCCGCAAGCGGCGGAGTGCAAATAAAAATGCAGTTTGCGGTGATTTGCGCTGCCGGATGCTTGTCGGCACTGTGCAATCATCGCTAACGGCACCATGCTCAGCGAAAGCAGGCGCTGTTTTCCTTTCTGCCGCTTGAGTAGATTTTTACTTGAGCTGCAGCTTTTTCAACGCCAATGGACAGTTTCTCAATGCGAGCAGTTGCAACCATACGCGACCACTCGCAATTAGAAACCTGACCCCCTCACATTGACAAATCTCGCAGGAGGTTGATTTTTCACGCTCGCGCTTGCCATTTTCCTCATTTGCCAACATGACGTTGTTGAACGCAAGCGAGGAAAAAAACTCCGCCCTGCAACGCGAACCAGAGTTGTTTGGGAACTGCGTGATTTCCGCGTAACGCAGAGTGCAGGGAAACTCCACAAACTCTGCGAGCAGAGCGGAGTTCACCGCCCAGGAGTAGTGCTGTCCCTTTCGGGCCATCATCTAGCTGAAGCTGAATGCCAATTGCGTTCACTCCTTGTTTGCAGTTTAGGCAACCACCAGGTAAATTCTGAAGTTATTCTGTTATTTGCATGGCTACTGATCAAATTATGTGCACTGTCTACTATTTAGACAGCCACCAGATAAATAAAGAAGCTTATTTGCAAGGACCTTGGCAATACAGTACATAATTTCTGATATTTAGCCTGCTGCCGGGTAAATATTGAAATTTCATTGCTTCTTGCCAGGCTACAGGTCCCATAATATATAATTTCTGTTATTTAACCAGCAGTCACATAAATAATTATATGTATTTGCTATTTGCATGGCTGCTGGACAAACAGTGCAGAATCGCTATTATTTAGTAAGCGCCCAGGTAAATAGTGAAGTTTCTCCTCTATTTTCAAGGTTGCTGCAAAATTGTAAACAAAATTCAACTATTTATCAGGAGGTCGGATAAATAGCCACGTCCTTTCCTAAACCTTAAAACCTCTCTGATTAGTTGTCGTTAAATTCAAAATTTGCAAACATACGTGACAAGAATTTTCAATTCTATGAAGGACAAGGAGGCGAGGATTATGCTATTCTCATTTCTTTATTAGAAATGCCCAGCAGCCAATTAACCAAGTAAAAAACCACAATACCCATGAACACTTGGGTAACAACCATAGAGTCTGTCGTATATAAGGCCACGTAGAACGTCACACTTCCTCTTTCTTTGGTGAGAAAAAATTGTTCAAGTAAACCAGAAAACAACATGGAAAGTCAATCACGGAAAACACCATCTCCAATCTAGGACTGCCAAGGAAAGTCCATGATGCCAACGCCAGAAGAAGACAGGAACTACAATCCTCAAAGGAGCAGGCAGGAAAAACCAGGCCTCAACGAAGAGTCGTCACTTGGGATCAGATCCTGAAAAGAGACACAGAGCCGTAATACACATTCCGTGTAACATGAGCATAAAAAGAAGGGTGGGTAGAAAGACGAGGCAAATGCATCATTTCAACAGCAAGGAACTTTTGAACTTGTGTACAGTAACAATAATATATACAACAACGGGTGGGATAATCCTCGCCTCCTTGTCCTTAATAGAATTGAAAATTCTTGTCACGTATGTTTGCAAATTTTGAATTCTATTTCAGGACAGGAGGCTCCAATTATGCTTGTTTAAAGCTGATCCACCACAACAGAAGCAACATTATCAATAGGCTTAAAATAAAAGGTTTTAAAAACAGAATCAGAGGACCAATCAGCGGCCTTCATAATATCAAACAAAGTGACACCCATCAAGAAAGCTTTAGAAGCCATAGCCTCTCGAGCATAATGTGCCCCAAACACAGACACATCAATTCCAGCTTCCGCCATGAGCCAACGTACCCATCGAGCCAAAGTAGCCGGGGTAACGGGGCGAAAAGGCTTCTGCAAAGCAATCAACAACTGACCTTGCATATTTATTTATTTATTTATTTATTTATTCAATTTATATAGCGCGTTATCACCAATAGGTCTCTAAGCGCTTGTACTTTGAAAGACCGAACATTACAAGAAACAGGCAGCCAGATTATACCACGCCCCATGCATCTTGAAAGAGACCGTTTTTAACATCCGCCTAAACGGCAGTAGATTAGACTCCTTCCGAAGGCAGAATGGCAGTTTGTTCCAAGCTGCCAGAAGAATGGTCGAAAAGGCCCGTCCACCCAGGGTGGACAGACGGTAGCGAGGGCTAACCAAAAGAGTATCCTCAGACGAGCGCAAAGTCCTCCTAGGGGTGTACTGCAACAGTCTGGCTTTGATGTAACTAGGCGCATTGCCATAAACTGCCTTATGCGCAATGCATAGAACTTTAAATATTAACCTCTGCCTGATGGGGAGCCAATGCAGTTGACACAGGAGAGGAGAGGCATGCGTACTCCTGGATTTTTAAAAAATCAATCTAGCGGCATCATTCATGACTATTTGCAGTCTTGAGAGTTGTTGCTGGGAAAGCCCAACATAGAGGGCATTCCCATAATCCAAACGTCCTAGGATCATTGCAGACACCACGCTCCTTAAGGTAGAAAAGGACAACAGTTGGGAAATTTTTCGCAGTTGCCTAAGGAGGCCGACGCATGTGCCCACCACAGAAGACACTTGCTTCTTCATAGACAGGTTACCGTCAATGTGGATGCCCAGACTTTTCACCGCGACTGCTGGTACTGGAGTACTACCCAACTCCTTGGGCCAAAAGTGATTGTTCCATGGGTTGCCCAAGATGGTAATAGGCACCACTTCTTTTTTCTCAGGATTAATCTTCAAGGAGTTGGTGGACATCCAGTTACTCGTAAACTTTAAGATGTTTTGCAGCCTGGCTTGGGCTCCTGGTGAATCCTCAATTTGGATGATAATCTGTGTGTCGTCAGCATAGTTATATATCTGACAATCCATCTGATTGAGAGCTGAAATCAATGGCTGCAAATATATCTTAAAAAGGAGCGGTGAAAGAGCAGAACCTTGCGGAACTCCACAGGTTATGGCCGCTGCTGTGGATACTAGGTCTGACAACTGAACCCTCTGCGATCTTCCCTGCAGGAATGAAGTTAGCCAGCCTAGTGCGGTCCCCCCGATGCCCAGATCTCTCAGACGCTTCAATATTAGATTATGACACACCGTGTCAAAAGCGGCGGAGAGATCTAAGAGCACCAGGGCCCCGGGGATCTTCTTGTAAGCTCTGCATCTTAATTCATCCAAAATGGATAGCATTACCAGCTCCGTGCTGTGATGTTTCTGAAAGCCAGCCTGATTTTGCTCTAACAAATCATTAATCTCCAGATGTTTCGAGAGATGCGTCAGAACATGCTGCTCAACCACCTTAGCTAGAAAGGGAAGTTGGGAGATGGGCCTAAAGTTCTTTAAGTTTTTAACATCCGCCCCTGGCTTCTTAAGAAGTGGAATCAGCCGGGCCTCTTTGAAGGAAGTTGGTACCTGTCCTTCTCCAAGGACTTATTTAAGAGGATAAGGACGTCCTCCTCAATCCCCGGCATAGCAAGCTTAAAGACACTGGGAGGGCAGGGATCCACCTGAGAGCCAGACTTCACTCTCTCCACCATCGTAATCAAGGGTAATGTATTTAGGAAGTAGTGGACCTCAGGGGTGTCTGGCATAGATTGTAGTGGACAGTCAAGGATTGGGGTACGAGATATTTCACTCAGGAGATCTTCAATTTTACTTGTAAAGAAATCCTGAAAGTTTTGGCAGTCCTCCTGCGAGAACGCAGGCTTTTGCTCTTTATTATTCCTCAGTTCCGTGAGTACCTTGAAAATTTCTTTCTGCGGATCTCGAGCTGTCGCTATTCTAGTCTCAAAGAACTCCGCTTTTCGAGCCAGAATAGCCTTTTTATAAAGTGCGAGCTCCTGCACATATAAATTCTGAGCATTCGTATTATAGTCCCTCTGCCAGGCTCTCTCCACTTTCCGTAGAGCCTGTTTCCTAATTCTCAGGGTATTGTTAACCCAGGGTGCCCCCACCCCTTTATCAACCCATTTCACCTTTTTTGCCGGTGCAACGGCGTCAATGGCTTTCTTCAATTTGTCAAATAACTTTTGAATAACAACCTCAATATTCTCATTGACTGTGTTTGATGCGGTGGAATTTAATAAATGACCAGCCAGCTCTTCCTCATTTATATTATTCCACCTCCTCACCGTTTTCCACGCCGCTCTAGGTTTGCCTCCGCAACTATGGACCATCCTCTGGCCCCTAATTAAATAGTGGTCGGACCAAACACACGGCATGGTAACGACACGCCCTGGGGCAGGATCCGTTGTCCATACCAAATCTAAGGTATGGCATTTATCATGCGTAGGGCCGGTCACCAGTTGGACCATGCCTAAGGCCATTAAAGCCTCTTCTAGATGGTTAGCTTGCCCTTCTTTAGGGGTAACCTCCCAATGGAAGTTAAAATCTCCCATCATCATCAGATTCTTGTAACGGGATCCAAGGTCATGGGCTACCTCCACAAAAAGGTCCAAAAAGCTGGTTTCGCCCAGTGTGGCAATTCACCAATAAGATGGCCAGGCAATTAGTGCCCACCTCAAATTTCACTCCTAGGACATCTGCTCTGCCTATATTTTCAGCGCAAACTCTTTCTGCCCTCCAACAACTATTGTAAAAAAGAGCAACCCCCCCTCCTTTCGTAGTGCCCATGCGATTATGACAAATAGCCATAAAATACGGCGGGAGAGAGGCCACCACATCTGGGGTAGAATATTCCTCAAGCCAAGTTTCCGTGACCCCAAGAATATCAACCTCCCCGTCTTGCAGTAACGAAAAAATGTCTAAATTATGCCTCTGTAGAGAGCGAGTATTTAAAAGCCCATACTTCAAAATCATATCAGCATTCCTTTTACTCCTCCCCTCCCTTGTCCGCAAGGATTAGAGCAGCCCTTCCTGGCGTAACAAATTCAAACATTCCTGGGTAAGCTGCAGGTCCCCCTGATTAAGCTTCAATAATGCGGCTCTACTATACGTGATGGTTTGGCTAGGGGGTATGGCCCCTGGTCCCGGTTGGTCGTGGATGGGCGTAGATGGGCTCGCCTCTGGCGAGCCTCCGGCGCGCCCACGGCGCACCCGCTGCGCACACGCGCTGCGCGCTTGCATATGGCAGGTTTAAATAGGCGTCGTATGTATCCGCCTGACAGCTAGAATGCTGCCCCAAGATGGCACCCACCAGACGTCCCAACTATCCCCAAGATGGCGGGAATGATCGTAACTGTGGCAAGAGACCCGCTAAGCAGCGGTGTGGGTATAATTAGAGTGCAGGTAAGCGGGGAATCCGAAGTAAAAAGATGTTCAGTGAAAATTATTATCCCACCAGACTCCTATTAAAAATAAATCCTAAAAGCAAAATGCCTCGCTAAACAATGCTAAGTGATGCGCTGATTCTCTGAGCCTTATTCTTAGCAGTTCCAGTATTACCTTATACAGGACCAGCCCGCAAGTGAAAGCCTCTTAAATAGGCGTCATATGTATCCGCCTGACAGCTAGAATGCTGCCCCAAGATGGCGCCCACCAGACGTCCCAACTATCCCCAAGATGGCGGGAATGATCGTAACTGTGGCAAGAGACCCGCTAAGCAGCGGTGTGGGTACAATTAGAGTGCAGGTAAGCGGGGCATCCGAAGTAAAAAGATGTTCAGTGAAAATTATTATCCCACCAGACTCCTATTAAAAATAAATCCTAAAAGCAAAATGCCTCGCTAAACAATGCTAAGCGACGCGCTGATTCTCTGAGCCTTATTCTTAGCAGTTCCAGTATTACCTTATCGGAACGAAAAGAAGAAGTACTTACTTCGTAATCCTTGAGACATCGGACGACACAAAGGTTGGGACAAGCGGGGAAAGACGGATAAGAAATGAACGCAGTATTGGTCTTGGTACGCCGAGAGAGGCGAAACGTGACTCCCTCAGGAGTAAAACTGCGCCCGGCCAGATCTAAAGCACGGACATCAGACACCCGCTTGCAGGAAACCAGACACAACAACATAGTCAGTTTGGCTGACAGCTGTTTACTGGATAGCAAAGAATTGACCAGCCAGGCTTCCAGAAAACGCAACACAACGACACGTCCCATAAAGAAACGTACTTAGGACGCAGAGGATTCGCAAAGCGGATACACTTGAGTAATTTAGCAACTAAAGGATGTTCACCCGCCAGTTTACCGTCCACATGGAGGTGGCCCGCAGAGATAGCAGAATGGAAATTGTTCACCGTGCGATATGCCAAACCAGATGAAGCAAGCGAGGCCAAAAGGTTAACCATCACAGAAACATCTGCCGATGCTGGATCAACTTTCCGTTGAACACACCAGTCACACCAACGCTGCCAAGAGCCCCTGTAGCGTTTGTGGGTACCTGGAGACCAGGCGTCAGTGATGAATTTGGCAGCGTCTGCAGAAATGCCCGGGACCGACCAGCGTTCCTCGAAATACGCCACACCAGTAGAAGAAGAGAGCCTGACAGAATCAGGGGATGCAGATTCTGAGGAGGATACAGCAAGAGATTCCACTTCTGGGGAAGAAGGAACGGCACCGCACAAGCCATCTCCAGGAGAACCGGGAACCACACTTGAGCTCTCCACAGAGGAGCAATCAAGATCAGCTCCGCTTGGTAGCGCTTTGTGTAAGCCAGAACCCTGGGGATCATCATGAACGGGGGAAAGGCATAACACAGAGACGCTGGCCACGGCTGGAGAAAGGCATCCGTGGCTAGGGCTTCCGGATCCGGCCTGCAACTGAAGAACATTGGGGGCTGGGTGTTGAGGCGGGAAGCAAACAGATCTATCTGACATTGACCCCAAGTACGGAGAATGAAACGGAACACTCAGGGATGGAGTCTCCAATCGCTGAAGTCCCTCAGGTGATTGTTGCGCCGGGGAGATACTCTTCAATAATAGTGATCTTCTGTTGCAGACAAAAAATTCCAAGAATCCTTGGCAATCTCCGCCAGTAACCTCGACCGAGTTCCCCCAGTTTGTTGATATAACGGACTAATGATACGTTGTCCATGCGGAGGAGTATACAGCAGTTGGATTGAAGGGGAGATAGGCAACGAATCGCAAAGGAGCCCGCCAGGAGCTCCAGACAATTGATGTGGAGGGACAGTTCCTGGGGAGACCACCGACCCCCCTTTGAGACTGGACCGCACCAGGCCCCCCAGCCCCAATGGCTGGCATCCGATTCGATCACTACCTCCGGCGAGGATCCGAACAGGGCTCGACCATTCCAAGCTTCCATATGATCCAGCCACCATTGCATCTCCGACCTCGCCTCCTCCGAGAGAGGAATTTGATCCGAATATCGGAGGCCGTTTTGGAGATGGCAAATTTTTAGGCGCTGCAAAGCCCTGTAATGCAGAGGGGCCGGGAAGATCGCCTGAAGGGAAGAAGCCAATAGACCGACAACTCGTGCTAACGATCTCAATGACACAGTCGGTCTCGCAATAACTGAAGTCAATTCTCTCTTTATATACCGAATCTTCTGATTGGGTGATAGAAGTTGACATGTAAGAGAGTTGACCCGGAAACCCAAAAAGTCTATCACCTCAGTCGGGCTCAACACAGATTTCTGAACGTTCACCAGAAAGCCCAGGGACTGTAAGAGGTCTATGGACCACTCGAGATGAGATATCAGTCTGAGCGAACAATCCGCCAGAAGGAGGATGTCGTCCAAGTAAATGATCAAACGAACACCCTGACTGCGAAGAGACTCCACAACTGGCCTCAACAGCTTCGTGAAGCACCAAGTTGCAGACGAGAGGCCGAACGGGAGAACCTGATACTCGTACCAAGTCCCCTGCCAGTGGAACTGGAGGAAGCGGCGATGCGGACGGTAGATGGGAATGGACAAGTAAGCATCCTTGAGATCGAGACGAACCATCCAGTCCTTCTCCTGCAAAAGATCCCGCAACAGATGGATCCCCTCCATCTTGAAGTGCCTGAAGACTACTCCTCCGTTGAACTCCTTGAGATTGAGCACTAATCTGGAGCCCTCTCCCTTTTTCTCCACAAGGAAAACCGTGCTGACGAACCCTTTTGGATGACACACGGTCTGAACAATCGCCCCCTTCAAGAGAAGTGACTTTAGTTCCTCGGAAATGAACTTTTGATTCCTTTGGGAGTAACAAAGGGGAGAGGGAGGGTGGGACTGATGCTGGGGTTGGTAAAACTCTATCTTGTACCCTTGGACCGTCTCCAGCACCCAAGCATCGTTGGAGATCAACCGCCAATTGTCTAGGAAAAAACGTATCCTGCCCCCCAGAACCACACTGCAAGCAGGAATCAGGCTCACCTGAAGTTGCGGAATCCTGATATCCGCCGGAGTTTCCACCGGAACGTCCTTTCTTGTACTGTCCTCGGCCTTTTCTAGAGGGATAGAAATGGGACTTTTGGGAGTAGCCGGAATCCTGATTACCTCCTTTGTGGGACTGAAACCCTCTCTGGTTGGTTTGCTGGGAACCACGGCCGAACGAGCGTCCCCTATTTTGTCCGGCCTTGCTGAAAACAGGACGGAAAGCCCGCCGAAGCGAGGCCTGAGCTCTGTCCAGACTACTGAAGGTGCTGACAAATTGTGTTAGTTCTTTCAAAAACGGCTGACCAAAAAGCAAGCCCTGAGCAGCCGGACCAGATTCCGAAGTGGAAAGCTCCGCCAGTATAGGATCGAGCTTAAGGAGTATTGAACGACGCCTCTCGCTGGAAAGAGCGCAGTTGGCGTTGCCAAGTTGGCAAATCGCCCTCTGAGCCCACTCGATAAGCTCATCTGGATCAACCATTGCAGATGACTCTTTGGCAATGAAGCCGAGATCCAAAATCTTCGTAAGCGGGCCCAGCAGATCAAGGACCTTGTCTTGGCACGAAAGCCAGGAACGGTCCAGACCCTTCTTTGGATCCTTAGCAAACTTATGAAGGTAAGTCACCATGGTGGGATCTGTAGGAAGGTGGATATCTGACTATGGTTGCCCCCAACTTTTTGCCTGGTGTTTTGCTGGTTTTTCGACTTAGTTGACCTGGGGCCCTGCTATTCAGGATCCCAGGCCCACTGCTCTCTCTGTAAAATGGATTCCATGTACCTTAGGTGCATTTACCAATTGGTACTGAGTCACCTTATCAGTCCCTGTACAGTGTACCTTAGGTGCCCAGGGCATAGGTGTACCCAGGGCCTACCAGGGGCTGCAGCATGTATTATGCCACCCCTGGCTGGCCACCCAAAACTGACACAACTGGCTGCACGACAGCTGGGGCAAGGTGGTGTAATCACCCTTTGCTTTAGATATAGTATTCCTATATCTAACCCTAAAATGGACACATGTATTCCTATCAGTCACTTCTATGGCAGGCCTTATCAATCCTGAAGGCAGAGTGCTTGGAATTATGTGAGATGGTGCTCTGGCATGAGCTGAGCCCGTTTGCAGCTTGCGTAACCAAGTCCTAATAGCTGTTCCATGATAACGTGTACCATATACTCTTAAGTGCATTATAATCCTCGCGGTTATTTGCCAACTTTGGTATCGCTTTATCAAAACATGTCGAGTAAGGTGTCATACGAATTGGAATACTAACCCCTCGCCAATTCTGGCGACGGGGTTAGCATTCCACCCTTCTAGAGGGACACGACATGTATGTAACTGTGAACCCCGGTTAAAGTTAACTCGAGCCTCAGCATCACAAAATGGATGCTGCCACCACAGACAAAAGTCTGACCTCCTGCTGCTGGGAGTCCTTCCAGCGAGGAGAGCTTGGACAAAGGGTTTCCTGTCAGGGGCGGTGCTAGCACCATCCCAGACAGGGTTTTGTGTATCCCAGGTAGGCAGGGCTGAGAGGAAGGTGACTGCAAGTGGCACCCCGGTGCTCACTGTGCATATGCCGGCTCAAACCAGTTCCAGGGGCACACCAGCCCCTGAGCTGGGGAAAGTCCGGACAAGGGAGAGGGGTGTAACCACCCCCCTCCTGGTCCCACCCATGGGCAGGACCTAGTCGCGTGCCAGCCCCTTTTCTTTGGATAAAGGTAGGAGCAGGCCCCCTTCCCAAATTAGATAATTCTGAATCTTGAACTACTTTCCACGAAAGGAACTCTTGACTATTTCTGAAGACTCTCACTTGTGGCTAAGAAGTAGCCACCCTGCACCCGCAGGCACCACCTAAGCATCGCGGTTTGTTGCACGTCCATCCTCCGGATCAAGACTGACCAGCTTGACGAGACCCGGATTCCCTGGCATCTCTGACCTCTACCTGCATCATCAGCCCAGCTGAGATTCGTGGGTGTGACGAGACCTGAGGGACCGGCCATCTTCAAAACCTGCACGACCTTTACCCAGCACAACCGCCGAGGGATCCTCGAGTGAGTGCACTGGGGTTTGAGAAGCCCCAACCCTGAGCAGCTCCAGCACCGAAGTCCAGCCCCCCAGCATCCACGAGATCTGCGTGGGGCCCTTCTGCTCTTTGCTGCTCACCGCGTTGTCCAGTCACTTGCCTGCTGGCTAGTGGCCCTCCTGACGACGTACCACGACGATTTCACCGCTGGTCTGGTTGCTCCAGACTGGCCCTTGCTCCCTTCCAAAAGAGGAGCACCCCGGACCCTCCTGGTCCACTCCAGACGCCATCTTGACTCCACCGCGTGGGCTTGCCTTTGCCAAGGCTTGCTGCTCCAATCCTGGTTCCAGCATCGCCGACAGCAGACACCCTCGTGGGACAGCTCGCACCTCCAGCCTGGTCGCCGACAACGCCTCCTGGCCCGTGTGACTGCAGAGTCCAGCGTCGCCCACTCACCTGATCGAGGTGACTTCATCCGGTGCCATCCTGGTGCCCACCCAATCACTGGCTAGTGATTAAGAACTGAGTCCCCTCTGCTTTCAGGTCGTCTCCATCACCGATCCAGGCTTGGATCACATCGAACATCTTCACTGGTCGCCTGCCAGCAACTTCTTCTTTCAGGCTCCATAGACTACAACGAGGATTCCCGACGTCTTTTGAACCCTATGCAGCCGCAGCCTCTGGGCTAGGTAACCCGAGCATTTCGGTGCTCCAACGCAGGTTCACTATCCAAGTGTCCAGATCCTTTTTCGTTTTAAGTCTACCTAGTCGGATTCGTCCGGAAACAGTAACTTTAGAAATACTAGCCTCCATAGACTTTGTCCCGCATCCCGCGTGAGAGTGCACACTCTGCACCCGATCTCCCTAGGCCTCCTGCTCCTAACCTTAGGGTTCAGTAGTGTAGTCCTAGCGATCCTGAAGCCTCTGGATCTTGTTACTTACCTGCTAGTATTTCGCATTCCACTTTTAGTGTATGTGGTTTTTCGTGCCCCTCGGGCATTTGTGTAAATTGTGCAGCTTGAAGTATTTTCGTAAGAGTTTTGTATTGTGCTTAGCTCCCTGACTCATAAAGAGTTCAGGGTAGACTTGTTATAAATAAATATCCTTTATTTTCATAACAACTTGTGTGGTGTCCTTTCACTTGGTGCTCAAGGGGTATATGTGATGGTAAAACAGCTGGCTTAACACGCCCTCTAGAGTTTAGCCTAAAGACTGCTTTTGTCCACGCTACTAGGATAGCTGGTCTATAAGGTTGACTTACAACCAATCATCAATAAGGGTCGTTTGGTATGATACACAGTGATCACTAGAATAGTGAGCACTATATATCAGGCCAACTTTTCACATTGGTGTGCAGCGGTTGGGATTTGAGCTTGCTGTTCTTTTACCTCGCACGCATCCTAAGAATGTCATTTGAAAGATCACATAAGTACCCAGGTACATATAACTTAGCTTAGAATACTCTGAGTTCTACTGAACCAACTGTTGTAGTGTAACAGGGCTTAGCACACCCTGACTACAACTCATAGCAAGGGATCAGTAGGTAAACCCATAGTGTAGGTAAGTGCACCACTTACACCTCACTAGAAAGCATGTCTGACCAAGGAGAATCTTCACAGACTCCCCTAGTGGTCATTGACCCTCCTCAGGTCATGTCAAGATATGCAGCTCTTAGCTTCCAGGAGATGAGACAGCTGTGTACCTCCAGCAAGCTAAAACAGGGTTCTAACCCTACCACTCCTTTTCTGATAGGTCTCTTAGAGACGTTTGATGCCAGGAGGGCTTCTAACACAGGCCCCCCTAATCCAGATGGGAGCATGCCCCCCTTAGAGGGAACCCTTGGTGACCCTGACCTCAACCTCCATGAAGCAGAAGGTGAAGAGGAGGAAGAGGAAGAGGAGTTATCAGGGGATGAGGCAGACAAAGGTCAGGTAGTAGTCAGAAGGCTCACCAGGACCAACTTAAGCAGGCATGAGAATGGAACTGGGGGACCCCCAGGCCCACTCTCAGGCAGGCTTAACATTGGGAATGGACGAGTTAGGTCTCTCTCCAGAGGCTCTAACAGATCTATTCAGACCAATGGCTCTCATGCATCTTCTCACAGAGGGATGACATCCCCTCAGAGAAGAGAGCATGAAGCTAAGATGAGGTAAGTCAATCTGAGGATTGAAAGGGAAGAACTTGCCCTTGCCAAAGAGAGACTTGCCTTTGCCAGAGAGCAGAAATTGAGTGGGGCAGACCCCACTGGTGGCAGCATTATTCCTAGAGATAAGGACAGGAGTTTTGATACTAGACACCTGAGTAAAATAGTGCCCCCCTTTAAACAAGGGGATGACATCCACAAATGGATGACTGCTTTGGAGAGGGCCTGCACTGTCCAGTGCATCCCCCAAAGTCAGTGGGCAGCTATACTGTGGCTCTCCTTTGAAGGTAAAGGTAGAGATAAGCTCCTCACTACTAGAGCTGAGGATGCTAACAATTACCAAGTCCTGAAGAATACACTGGTTGATGGGTTTGGCTTAACAACTGAGCAGTACAGGTTGCTGTTCAGAGACACCCAGAAAACTCAGTCTCAGGATTGGGCTGACTTTGTTGATTGTGCCACTAAGGCTCTAGAAGGCTGGCTATTGGGTAGTAAAGTTACTGACTTCACAGGATTGTATAATCTTATTATGAGAGAGCAAGTCTTAAATAATTGTCAGAACCAGTTATTAAACCAACACCTGGTAGACTCTGATCTGACCTCTCCACAAGAATTGGGTAAGAGGGCAGACAAATGGGTCAGAACCAGGATTAGGCCTAAGAACCAGGGTGGTGACCAAAAGAAAGAATCAACCAAGCCTCAAGAGAAGGGTGGGATTAAATCTTCAGATCAAAGCACATCAGGGTCCCAAAAATCATCTGGAAAGGGTGGGTCCCAGACTCCTTCCAATACCCAAAAGAAACCTTATTGTCATACCTGCAAACAGGTAGGCCATTACAAAACTGACAGCAGTTGCCCACAGGCCAACAACAATAAGGAGAACATACCCCCAAGTAACACTTCCAAGCCTCCTGTTAATACTAGTAGTAATCCCCCAGGTGGTGGGAGTGCCCCCAAGAATTTGGGTGCATTTACTTTGGCAGTTCCTGGGGACTCTGGCCTAACCAGGTCTTCTGACTTAGATACTCTTGTCTGTGAGACTGGCATGGGGTTTGCCAACTTCACAGCTTGTCCCAACACTTTGGACAAGTACAGACAGGAGCCCCTCATCAATGGTTCAAATGTTGAGGCCTTTAGAGATACAGGGGCTAGCATCACCATGGTGACTGAGAGCCTAGTCCCCTCAAGGCAACTTATAACTGGAGCCACATACCAGGTGACCAACATTGATGGAGTACAGAGAGATCATTCCATAGCAGTGGTAAATCTCAGCTGGGGAGGTGTCACTGGCCCCAAGAGAGTGGCAGTGTCATCAAACTTGCCTGTAGATTGCCTACTGGGGAATGATTTAGAGATCTCAGCTTGGGCTGAGGTAGAGCAAGAGACCCATTTTAAAATGGTAAACCTCCATGGTAAGGTTAGTGGGGCAGTGATAGCCACAGCCCCAGTCCAAGATGTCCTCCCTGAACAGGTCAGGAGGGCTGTGCCAGTCACAGCCCAATTTCAGACAGATTCCTTTCCTGAATAGGTTGGCAAGGCTGTGATGGGCACAGCCCATACCCAAACTGAGTCCCTTCCTGAAAAGGTTGGTGGAGTTGTGATGGCCACAGCTCAAACTCAGACAGATAATATTGTTGTGAAGCCTGAAACTATGGATCACTCCACTCAGACAGAGAGCATTGAGGAGGAAGAGAAATCTCCCTCCCACCAGACTCTAGGAAAGGATCAGCCTCCTCAGGGAACTGATCTGACCCCTTGTGAAGGAACTGCCCCAGAGTTAGTCAGGCCTAGCCTGGCAGAGCCCCTGATGTCAGTGGACCCTTCCAAGGTAAGACCCAGTCGGGAGCATGTAACCTGCCCCTCTTTACCCTGCCTCAGTCAGCCCAGGGCTGTGGAGGTCAGGGAGGCCAGTGGTGGACCCCAAAGGGCCCCCTGCCCAAAAGAACTCCCCAATCACCAGATTAAGGGCACTGAAGATAGTAGTCCTAGCCAAGTGAAAATAAAACAGACTCCTGAGGGATCCCCCTTAAACTTAGTTAGGGACCTCCCACAGATGGACACTGTTGGGCACAGCCAAACCTGGGACCTAAAAGCCCCAAACCTGACCTGTCCCTCCAGTAAGCCAAACAGAGGGACTCAGCCTCCAGCTTTAGGTAGCCAGAGGTTGACCCTGAGAGCTCACAGCAACTCAGTCATGGAAAGAAAGGCATATATGGTGGATAGTGATTGGAGGAAGTTGAGCCCAACATTACTGGGGTCTCACTTCAGTACTCCATCCCAACACCAGCCTTTTACTTTGCCAAAACACACCACAGGTAGAGATTCTCTATGGTGGAGACCCTCAGGTACCCTTAGGGTGAGGGATTGCTTAGTGGACCATGTTATAGGGGGTAACCATGCCAGTGCATATACCACCTCATATGGCCAATCAGGCAATATAGGCTTAGCTGGTCAAGGATAGCCTTATCTCCTTTCGTTTGGGGGGGGCTATGTAGGAAGGTGGATATCTGACTATGGTTGCCCCCAACTTTTTGCCTGGTGTTTTGCTAGTTTTTCGACTTAGTTGACCTGGGGCCCTGCTATTCAGGACCCCAGGCCCACTGCTCTCTCTGTAAAATGGATTCCATGTACCTTAGGTGCATTTACCAATTGGTACTGAGACACCTTATTAGTCCCTGTACAGTGTACCTTAGGTGCCCAGGGCATAGGTGTACCCAGGGCCTACCAGGGGCTTCAGCATGATTATGCCACCCATGGCTGGCCACCCAAATCTGACACAACTGGCTGCACGACAGCTGGGGCAAAGTGCTGTAATCACCCTTTGCTTTAGATATAGTATTCCTATATCTAACCCTAAAATAGACACATGTATTCCTATCAGTCACTCCTATGGCAGGCCTTATCAATCCTGAAGGCAGAGTGCTTGGAATTATGTGAGATGGTGCTCTGGCATGAGCTGAGCCCGTTTGCAGCTTGCGGAACCAAGTCCTAATAGCTGTTCCATGATAAAGCGTACCATATACTCTTAAGTGCATTATAATCCTCGCGGTTATTTCCCAACTTTGGTATCGCTTTATCAAAACATGTCGAGTAAGGTGTCATACGAATTGGAATACTAACCCCTCGCCAATTCTGGCGACAGGGTTAGCATTCCACCCTTCTAGAGGGACACGACATGTATGTAACTGTGAACCCCGGTTAAAGTTAACTCGAGCCTCAGCATCACAAAATGGATGCTGCCACCACAGACACAAGTCTGACCTCCTGCTGCTGGGAGTCCTTCCAGCGAGGAGAGCTTGGACAAAGGGTTTCCTGTCAGGGGCGGTGCTAGCACCATCCCAGACAGGGTTTTGTGTATCCCAGGTAGGCAGGGCTGGTGGGAAGGGGACCGTAAGTGGCACCCCGGTGCTCACTGTGCATATGCCGGCTCAAACCAGTTCCAGGGGCACACCAGCCCCTGAGCTGGGGAAAGTCCGGACAAGGGAGAGGGGTGTAACCACCCCCCTCCTGGTCCCACCCATGGGCAGGACCTAGTCGCGTGCCAGCCCCTTTTCTTAGGATAAAGGTAGGAGCAGGCCTCCTTCCCAAATTAGATAATTCTGAATCTTGAACTACTTTCCACGAAAGGAATTCTTGACTATTTCTGAAGACTCTCCCTTGTGGCTAAGGAGTAGCCACCCTGCACCCGCAGGCACCACCTAAGCATCGCGGTTTGCTGCACGTCCATCCTCCGGATCAAGACTGACCAGCTCGACGAGACCCGGATTCCCTGGCATCTCTGACCTCTACCTGCATCATCAGCCCAGCTGGGATTCGTGGGTGTGACAAGACCTGAGGGACCGGCCATCTTCAAAACCTGCACGACGCTTACCCAGCACAACCGCCGAGGGATCCTCGAGTGAGTGCACTGGGGTTTGAGAAGCCCCAACCCTGAGCAGCTCCAGCACCGAAGTCCAGCCCCCCAGCATCCACGAGATCTGCGTGGGGCCCTTCTGCTCTTTGCTTCTCACCGCGTTGTCCGGTCACTTGCCTGCTGGCTAGTGGCCCTCCTGACGACGTACCACAACAATTTCACCACTGGTCTGGTTGCTCCAGACTGGCCCTTGCTCCCTTCCAAAAGAGGAGCACCCCGGACCCTCCTGGTCCACTCCAGACGCCATCTTGACTCCACCGCGTAGGCTTGCCTTTGCCAAGGCTTGTTGCTCCAATCCTGGTTCCAGCATCGCCGACAGCAGACACCCTCGTGGGACAGCTCACACCTCCAGCCTGGTCGCCGACAACGCCTCCTGGCCCATGTGACTGCAGAGTCCAGCGTCGCCCACTCACCTGATCGAGGTGACTTCATCTGGTGCCATCCTGGTGCTCACCCAATCACAGGCTAGTGATTAAGAACTGAGTCCCCTCTGCTTTCAGGTCATCTCCATCACCGATCCAGGCTTGGATCACATCGAACATCTTCACTGGTCGCCTGCCAGCAACTTCTTCTTTCAGGCTCCATAGACTACAACGAGGATTCCCAATGTCTTTTGAACCCTATGCAGCCGCAGCCCCTGGGCTAGTTAACCCGAGCATTTCAATGATCCAACGCAGGTTCACTATCGAAGTGCCCAGATCCTTTTTCGTTTTAAGTCTACCTAGTCGGATTCGTCCGGAAACAGTAACTTTAGAAATACTAGCCTCCATAGACTTTGTCCCGCATCCCGCGTGAGAGTGCACACTCTGCACCCGATCTCCCTAGGCCTCCTTCTCCTAACCTTAGGGTTCAGAGTAGTGTAGTCCTAGCGATCCTGAAGCCTCTGGATCTTGTTACTTACCTGCTAGTATTTCGCATTCCTCTTTTAGTGTATATGGTTTTTCGTGCCCCTCGGGCATTTGTGTAAATTGTGCAACTTGAAGTATTTTCGTAAGAGTTTTGTATTGTGCTTAGCTCCCTGACTCATAAAGAGTTCAGAGTATACTTGTTATACATAAATATCCTTTATTTTCATAACAACTTGTGTGGTGTCCTTTCACTTGGTGCTCAAGGGGTATATGTGATGGTAAAACAGCTGGCTTAACACGCCCTCTAGAGTTTAGCCTAAAGACTGCTTTTGTCCACGCTACTAGGATAGCTGGTCTATAAGGTTGACTTACAACCAATCATCAATAAGGGGCGTTTGGTATGATACACAGTGATCACTAGAATAGTGAGCACTATATATCAGGCCAACTTCTCACAGGATCCACCTCTGGTGTGACTGCTAGGTTATCCGCCAGATCCGGTCTAGGGCACTCTGAATGGAAACGTGCGCGGACCTCCTTCTCAAAAGGCTGACGGATGTGCTATTGTACATACTCTGCCACTGCCGGGGAGGGAAGCCAAGTGGTGGAATTGGGGTGGATAATGTCCGAGGGTTCAAAGGTTAGGACGGGAGGATGAGAGGGGGCATCCACAAAATGCTCTTTGCACTTCTTCTTCGGAGGAGGCGGTACATGGTCAGAGGACGACAAGAACAGCTGATCATCACTGTCAGCCGCAGCCGCCGTAGACTTGGACTTGGCAGTGGACAGAGACTTTGCAAACCTCTGAAAGTCAGAGGCATGAGGATCAAAAATTTGCTAACATTCGTGCCAAGAATTTTCAATTCTATTAAGGACACGGAGGCGAGGATTATGCTTCTCATTCTTTTACTGTAACTCACAGCAGCCAATGAAAATACATATTTTTTCATTACAAAACAGTAAACAACTACATATCCCATCATGACATGTACTTAGTCACGCCCCCTTAGTCCATAAGAGCTCCTTGCGTGCAGCCATCTTCCTCTTTCTTTGAGGCAAACAAGTCCAAAACAACTTGAAAACTTCACAGTCCTCCAATGTGGAAGAAATAACAAACGTCTCAGGATGCATTTCCTGGCAATTTTCTACGATCAGCCTCCTTTTTTGTCTGATCCTGAAATAAAGGAAACGAAACCGTAACCACCGAAATCAACTGGGTGGGCAAGCAGGTATACACATAACCTTGCCGGGTGGGATAATCCTCGCCTCCGTGTCCTTAATAGAATTGAAAATTCTTGGCATGAATGTTAGCAAATTTTTGTTTCTATTACAGGACCGGAGGCTTCAGATTATGCTAGTTTAACGCTTAATGAAAACAACAGAGGTAATATCCCCCACCGGCTTATAGTAGTATGTCCTAAAAGTGGACTCTGAGGACCAATCTGCACTATGCATAATGTCCTGGATGCTGGAACCCAACATGAATGACTTTGAGGCCATTGCGCCTCTTCCAGAATGAGCACCAAATATGGTAATGTCAATGCCAGCTTCTTTCATGATATAACGAAGCCATCTGGCAATGGTGGCAGCCGCCACAGCTTTAAAAGGTTTTTGCAAAGCAATTAACAATTGTGAACAGCCCTGAGGCCTAATGGTCTTCATGCATTCCTCATACGTTTTTAAACATTGAACTACACACAACTTTTCATTATCATGAAATGCATTGTAAGTAATATGACGTGACATTGTCTTTGTGCGTCCTGTAATTGTAAAGGAAACTCCCTCTGGAGTAAATACTCTACCTGTTAAGTTGAGAGCTCGTACGTCCGACGACCTCCTACATGCTGAGAGGCAAAGTAAAATGGCTAGCTTTGCCGATAGTTGCTTCCTGGTTAACAGTGAATTGACTGGCCATTTGTCGAGTAGTGATTAATTATCAAGGACCCCCTGAAGGAATGAAGACACCAGTCCTAGGTCAGGGAAAAATAAAGAGGTGGGACTACACAATTCAAACTTTATTTTAAGTTTGAATTTCTATGTAATGTGATGCATTTATTCAAAGTATTTATTCATATTATTTTGTCCAAAGTCTTTTTCCTTTTTTAACATGTACACTATTAAATGCTAGAAACTGATCCTGTGTAGTCCCTCCTCTTTATTATCTCCCAGTTTGACAATTGCAATACCATTGTGCCTAGGTTGTTTTATTTCATTCATTTGTCGAGTAGTGCCAGAACTAAAGACACATCCCACAACCCTGTGTATTTGGGCTTTGGGGATTAGACACTCTAAAGCCTTTGAGTAACTTGCAAACTACCGGGTGCATGCCCACCGGTTTCCCGTCTATTTGCGCATGCCCCGCTGATATGGCGGACCGGAAGTTATTTACCGATCTATGAGCCTAACCGTCCGCTGCCTTATCCGACAGGAAGTTTAACACATGGGGAAGTTCTGCCCCCACGGGATCCAGGTGTCGTTCCACGCACCAATCCACCCAGTTTTTCCAGGCTGAGGAGTACCGTTTCCTTGTGAATGGTGCCCAAGCCTGCTTGATAAAACTGGAAGTCCTGCTCGAAACACCTGGCAACTGCCACTGCTCCCTGAAAGCCTCCAGGCCATCAGCTGCAGCCTGCCTTCCATTATCAATGGGTGTTGCTCTTGATGAGGGCCCTGCAACAGCAGGTCCGACTTCGGCAGAAGTCTGGGGAGATCGCAACTCCATTGTAATAACTTGGGGAACCACGACTGGGACGTCCACCACGGCGTCACCATGACTATCTCCGCCCTCTGTCTGATCACCTGTGACATTACTCTGGGTATCAACATGAAGGGGGGAAAGGCATACTGAATTCCCTTCGACCAGTCCTGGAGAAAAGCATCGGTCGCCTTTGCCAGAGGGTCCGGCCTCCAACTGAAGAACTGGGGTATTTGATAGGTCAGTCTGGAGGCGAAGAGGTCCGTCTGGAATGGACCCCAAATGTTCTGTAGCCATTGAAAGACCTCTGGGAGCAACTTCCAGTCGCTGTAGTCCCTGAGGTATCTCGAATTCCAATCTGCCACTTGATTGGCCTGGCCCGGAAGATATTCCGCTATTATGGATATTTGATTCGCCAGGCAATAGTGCCAAAAGTCTTTGGCTATCTGTACAAGTAGTGACGACCTCGTGCCGCCCAACTTGTTGATGTACCTCACCGCTGACACATTGTCCATGCGAAGGAGGATACTACAAGAGGTCTGCCTCGGGGACAAAGTCCACACGGCGAACGACCCTGCTAGTAGCTCCAAGCAATTTATATGTAGCGCAAGCTCCTGTGGAGACCACCTGCCGCCTGTGGTAATGTCTCCGCAGTGCGCCCCCCAACCCCAGCGGCTGGCGTCTGATTCGATTAAGATCTCCGGCTGCGAGCCGAATATTGCTCGGGTGTTCCAGGCGTCTACGTGGCCTAGCCACCATTGTAGTTCGGTCCTTACCTCCTGCGAGAGATGGACGACGTCCGAATACGACAGTCCTTTCTGCAGGTGCCTTATTTTTAACTGCTGCAGGGCCCTGTAGTGCAGAGGGCCCGGGAATATCGCTTGGACCGATGAAGCCAAAATTCCCACCACTCTGGCAATTGCCCTGAGAGTGACCGTCTGATTTCTCAGCAACTTACGGATCTCCTTCTTTAGATCCTTCAGTTTCTCCTTTGGAAGGCACAGCTGTGCCGCCATTGAGTCGATCGTGAACCCCAGGAAATGTGTTACCTGGGTGGGGACCATCACAGATTTCTTCGAGTTGATGACAAACCCCAAGTTTTGAAGCAGCGTCGTCGTCTGTTCGAGGTGCTGCTGAAGGATCCTTCGATCCTGTGCCATGATCAGGATGTCGTCCAGGTATATTATGAGACAAATCCCCCTCTCTCTGAGATAAGCCACGACTGGCTTCATTATCTTGGTGAAACACCAAGGAGCTGAGGAGAGCCCGAAAGGCAGAGCTAAATATTCGTACCATCGGCCCTTCCACTTGAACTGGAGGTACCTGCGATGTGGAGGAAAGATTGGTACGGAGAGATAGGCGTCTTTGAGGTCCAATCGGACCATCCAGTCCCCTTCCTGCAGTAAGTCTGTCAAGAGAGGGATGCCCTCCATCTTGAAATTATTGTAAGTGATAAACTGGTTGAATTCCCTGAGGTTCAGAACCAATCTGTGTCCGCCTCCCTTCTTCTGAACAAGGAATATATTGCTGCAAAAGCCGTGAGGCCCCTGATCGGCCGGTGCTGTCGTGTGCTTTTGCAGCAATCCCTCGATCTCCTATTCTATAAAACTGAGATCTAGTTGGGAAAAATGGAGACTTGCAGGGAAACCTGACTGAACAGGACGAGAATAAAACTCCAAGTGAAAGCCCTGTACTGTCTGTAACACCCAGGCGTCCGTGTAAGCTCTTGCCACTGCCGGAGGCAGTATCGCGTCCGACCCCCCAAAGGAAGAAGAGAAAGATCTGCAACTCTCACCTGTGCTCTGCTGGCTTTTGAAGTTTCCTCTAATGTTGTTTGACTGGAAACGATTCCTGTTGAACCTCCTGCGTGAGGGATAGAAGGTCCCTCCTCTGGTTGAGTCATAGTCGCTCCTGCCACGACCGTAGTCGCCTCTAGGGAGCCTTGGGGACCACCACGGCCCGACGAGCGACCCCCGTCTCGTCCGGCCCTGTTAAAAACACCCTGGCTCAGGGCTCTTTTGATGCCTGACTGCGCCTTGTCCAGTGCCGTGAAAGTTTCGACATATTTCGAAACGTCTTTTACAAACTTATCCCTGAAGAGCTGGCCTGCTGCTAGGGGTCCCGGTTCTGCGTCTGCCAATTCGGTTAAGTTGCCGTCCATTTTCATCAGGAGTTCCGCAGAAATGGCGCAATTCGCATTGCCAATAAGGCATATGGCCCCCTGGGTCCATCCTGCCAGCACGTCTGGGTCCACTGGCGTAGAGGATTCCTTGGCCGCTAGAGCCATCTCTAGGATCTTGGCCAAAGGACCTACAGCATCCAACATCTTGTCTTGGCAACCCCTCCATGCCCGATCGAGACCACGCTTCGGGTCCTTTGAGAATTTCTTGAGAAAGGTCAAGAGACTAGCGTCTATCTCTGGCGTTTCCGCCACCTTATCCGGGAGATCTGGCCGAGGGCACTCGGACCTGAGGCGATTACACACCTCCCTCGGGAAACTTTTCCGAATGTTCTCATGGAGATAAGCTGTGACCGCGGCTGGGGGCACCCAGTCCGAGGACCTGGGGGTGCATGATATCCGACGGGTCGAAAGGGAAAGGGGTATTTACTGGTGCCACCCCCGCATGCTGTGACATCCTTGCTTTCTTTGATGGAGGCTCCTCCGAGGTGTCTGTGTCCGTGTCAGTGTTAGTGGTGTTTGTGTCGGTATCCGTATCCGGATAGGATTTGCGCTTGTATTTAGCCTTGCCTTCGGAGTAAGAATGATCCACTGCCCCTCCTGCAGGCAACGAGGATAAGGCTTGCGCATGTGGCCATTTAGCAGAATCAGCTGCTGGCTGACTTGACGTAGATGCCTCTACCTTCTTCTTTTGCGGCTTGTCGTAGCCTCTTGGCAAAGCCCTCCAATTGCTTCCTGATAGGGCGTAGAGCTGCGGCTAGGGCTTGTTGGACAGTTTGTGGGACAGTAGTCTCCATAGCCCTATTAACCGAGGACTGGACAGAAGCATCCAAAGCATTCACTAAGTTGTCCTCTAAGACAGCTTCCTGCTGTCCCTCATAAGTCTCCTCCTCAGCATACTCCTCATAGTACTGCTCTCCCTCGGACATTGTCAGGGTTGGCTTATTACTCCCACTCCAGGGAAACAGAATCACTGAGCTGGTGAAAAATACCTTCTAGGCCACAAGGAGGGTAAAGGGGGGGGGGTTTCAGCCCACTTTGCACACTATGAAAATAACGATGAACCCCCTCAGCAAAGCTGTAGTCACACGGGCCAGAGACCCAGGCCAATGTCAAAGTATAAAGAGTGTGTGCTCTCTGTCCAGGCCTTTATTTTACAACCTTCACAGGCGATCAACGAGCAGAGCAACCACCGATGTGTAGAGCATGTGAAATATGTGGGGAATGCCATTTGGAATTCGCGCCGTAGCGTGCAGCCCAAACGCGACTGTATTCCTACCGAAAACCAGCCCAAATTCAGAGCGTTTGGGAGCACGCTCCGGCCGAGAGCCACCCAGTCCTCACGGCGTCATCGGGCGATTAGGGAGAGCCCTGCGCCTGCGCGAGAGACGCGCTGAATAATAACAAGGGGAAAAGGGTGCCCCGGGGATTAAGAGGCTCAGAAATGGAAATCCGGTGTCGGTCTGCCCCCGGTCAGCAACCGGAACAAGTCACGCGCTCAGCGGAGCGTCTACAAGCCACAAGGATCGATGAAAAAGCCGGAATAAAGCGCAACAACGACGCGCACTCCCCCGTGCACAAATATCCCTGTCAGCATGAAAATCTCTAACAAAGGGTGAGTCTAGAGTCTAACAAACTCGCCAATCATTCGTATAAACTCAATTATATCCAGTATATATCACAACAACCCATGCCAAACACCTGAGGGAAGAAGCAAAGTACACTTATCTCTTGCTGTGAGCAGCAAAGAAAGAGGAAGATGGCTGCACGCAAGGAGCTCTTATGGACTAAGGGGGCGTGCATAAGTACATGTCATGATGGGATATGTAGTTGTTTACTGTTTACTGTTTTGTAATGAAAAAATACGTATTTTCATTGGCTGCTGTGAGTTACAGTAAAAGAATGAGAAGCATAATCTGAAGCCTCCGGTCCTGTAATAGAATTACTTGGGGAAGAAGTTGACTTACGCGATGCAGGCACCCAACCCTGCTGTTGAGCATACTGAGCCAAATTCCTCTTCAGGGGAGTAATAGCGTGAACCAGCGCCTTATTCATGGAGTGCTGCACACCTCTATCAAGGGCCTCCACCAAATCCTGCTCAAGAGACTCAGAGGCCTCTTCGTCATACTCACAGTCCTCTTCATTATAGTAATCACTCATGGTACACCAAAAGTGTAAATACGCCCACAAGATGACAGAAACTTAGACTTGCCAAAGGCAAATTCCGGGAGAGTGTCAAAAACCCTACAGCAAGCCAATGAAAAAGCA
Organism: Lissotriton vulgaris; assembly: GCF_964263255.1. Lineage (NCBI taxonomy): Eukaryota > Metazoa > Chordata > Amphibia > Caudata > Salamandridae > Lissotriton > Lissotriton vulgaris. The sequence goes on along the minus strand of NW_028251592.1, from coordinate 289,868 downwards.
GAAACTGCTACAAAAAATAATTAGAAGGTGGAGGGAGGGCTTGCCGTATAGAAAAAATGAACTCTAGGCAGAGCCTATGCTAAAATTATACAGCTGATAGCTTTTTCCAACCACCGGCGTCAGAAGGGTTTAATTTTGAGGCTGTGAGCGGTCTGAGTCGCAAGGGACATCATTCTCTCAAGCTCCGGTATCTTGAAGAGACAAGGAGCGCCGGAAACTGCTACCGCGCATGCGGGGACACAGGCTGCCGCAAAATAAGCGAGGGGTGCTCGTGCCGCAAGCGCGCGTCCACAACAACCCCAAACTCCCAATCCACAAGGCAAAGGACACGGGCACAAAGCGCCCGGACACAAAGGGAGGTGACACACGCTCCCAGACGCGTAACGCCGCAACACGAAGAAACGCGGAAAGCAGCACACAGGCACAGAAACGCGGCACAAAGCGCGAGCAAAGCACTGATCAAAATACAATTAAAGACACAGCAAAATCGCAATAAGGTAAGAGAAATGCACTTAACTGGCTGCGGAGCAGCAAAGAAAGAGGAAGTATGACGTTCTACATGGCCTTATATACAACAGACTCTATGGTTGTTACCCAAGTGTTCATGGGTATTGTGTTTTTTTTACTTGTTTTATTGGCTGCTGGGCATTTCTAATAAAGAAATGAGAATAGCATAATCGGAGCCTCCTGTCCTGAAATAGACTGCCAACACCGTTTATTGCACTGGCACTTATAGCCTGCACATTTCTCCCTAAAGTTATCTGCAAAGATTATTGAGTGTTTTTATTTGAATGCAAGCTGAAATAATGAGTATTTTATTTGTCATCTTTAATTATACTACACATTTCTATTTAAAGTTCTTAATCCTTTTCAAACTCTTCTCGAAATTGTCAGGCTTGGGCTTCTTTTGGGCTTCTTCTAGTAGCACCTGTCCTAGTTTGGGCTTCTTTTTGAAGGGGGTTGTGCTTGTTTTTAGTAATTTCCGACCTGACAACTCAAGGAGCTATCGGTGGCAGGAAGAAAAGGAAGACGAGGGGATAGGAGTGGGCGCAAGATAGCGCCACACCAACTTTCAGTGGCACAGAATTGGAGCAGCGCTAAAAGAGCAGCAGTGAGTATAACCTGCCCACCTTTACGAACACCTGTTCACGAGAGACTCCTGCAGCCCAGCCCATCCCACTCATGTCAAGGGGCCAGGGTTGTATTACTACAGTGTTCAACTTAATTGCCGAAAACTTTCTTTATAGTGTTTTGACGCCTGCCTAAAGCTGTTTGTTCTCTTCACGCACTATTACGAGGTAGTGTCTGCAAGGGCACATAACACAAGGTAACCCAGAAAGGGATGAGTAGTATATCACGGTGCGCAGGGCAACGTCTACCCCCGCGCACCCTCCTTCCATGTAACTTCATGTAATATTCAGCAAGGGGAGGGAGAGCATAAGCGTCACAGTCTTAACTTCCCATAAAGATGAAGCCGGATATGGGGCAGTTCTCGGTCTGACGCGGTAACAGGTAATTTATTTATATATGTATATTTTTTGTACAGCTCGAACATGTCTCCGTTAGATCGCTTCATATTGCTTGGATCCCTAGTGTTTCCCAGCGGATCAGATTTTATTCACTGAAGTCTTAAAACTTGTTGGATTCTGTCATTACGTTTCTCTGTGATACAGCTGCATTTTTGGAATAAAACATGCGTCAGTGGATCGTTTTAGGAAGGTGTTGCGCTCAAAAACGGAGAAATAGTCATCTGTGTTGGTTCTTCGGAAAGGGGCGTGAAGATGAAAGAGTACTCTCAACAACAATTGGGCAGCTATCCTAGTTTTGATTTCCATATTTTGGCCTCCATGGAGAATATCGACGAATAATTTCTGAAGTGGATATTGTCAAAAAATGAACCTATTTAACGTTAGTGTTTACAATTATTTGTCAGATGAAAATTGAACACGTTTAAGAAGTATGCTCTGTCTGCACTCCGTGCAATTATTTGACACCTCCAGTACAATGCTAATTTGTCAATTACCGTGTTAGGCTTGCGAATATCTTTAGAGGTCCTTGGTGTAATTTAATAATGTTTATACAAGTTTTCTTTGTGGGATTGATATACTGTGATGTGTACGGTTTGTTTCTTACGCTGTGATGTGTGTGCTGCCTGTTTCATACTATGTTATTATGAGACTCTCAAAGGAAATGTGTTCTATATATTCGTTCATAGAACCTGCGTTAACTTATTTGGCAGTAGTCTGTGAATTATGGTTTTGGGGTGTTTTAAAACGATTGGTGATGCAAGAGAAGTTTAAGAATTCAAGAGCTTTTTGGTATGTTCGACTGTTAAGTGTTTGCATGCTTGTGCACGTTGGACTTAAGAGGGCGGTGATTCAAAACGAAGGGGATGCGAGAGAATTGCATTCCATTGAGCTATAAACTTGATGACCGGAGCCACCCTGTAAACATATGTCTCTTCTTACCAAGTACCGTTTTCACATGGATCCTGCATGGTATGCTGCTTTGTTTTTAATTATTTGGTACGTTGATTCTACATACCCTTTCCTTGATATTTTTTAGCCCACTTACTGTTTGTCTGCGACACTTTTGTGGGTGATGCGATATGGTTACTTGTGCTAACAAACTTCACCTTGAAAAAACAAATTTGATATACCTTGGAGATTTATTAATAGTAGTTCACATTTTTTCACTGACACATCCGCTAAACTGAAGTCTGCAAGGGCCTGCTTTTAAGTGCACTGTAGGAGGAGCTAATCAGCAATTGACAAAGGAGACTTATGTATTTAGTAACCCAAACGTAGGTCAGACTCGATAAATATGGAAAACTTTGCTTTTCAAATTATAAGCCAAGAGAATGAGTCTATATCGTGAAAATCTTGAGTATCAAAACAATCGCCTCAATAAAATTGTTAAGCAGAGGGGCGTTTGCCTTACTGCCGCACAATACTTTCTGTCGTTTGAGCTGGTGCATTTTATGAGCGTGATCTATGAAACACATCCACTTCTTTCAGCACCTGGGAAACGTGTAGCAAAGGTGGCTCATATTACACGGTTCTGTCGGCTAGTGTTATGATCTTACCCTGTGCTCTAATTCGGCTATTGAGTTTTTGTCAGTGTCTGACGGCACACATTTTTTACTTAAAGAGGAGTGCAACTTTATTCAACATTGCTTGTTAGGTTTATGGTCACTTAAAAAATGCTGCATGCTAGCTTGATTCCACCTCCTCGCCCCAATTGATGTATGAAAAACATTACAAAGGCGCCATTTCTTAAATTGTGTGCTTAAACACATATGAATGGCCAATCGGATGTCATGCATGCCAAAAAAAAACATGATTTGAAGAGTACTTCGGTCTCCTCTTTGTTTATTTTAGTTTATTTGTGAGGTGGGTGGGTGGCGGGACTTTAAATACCCATGCAATAAGGTTGTAACAATCAGTGCTTTAAATGGCAAAAAAATAAGTGCAGGTACTCGCCAATGGAGTTGTGGGCTTGATGTGGGGCAAGGGGCAGGGCTTTGTTTTTTACCTTCTAAGCAAAAAATATGCGTGCATTGTAAGAATGTCTAATGTATCTGTCCATGAGTTTTACATTATTAACTATGTATTACTCACTAATAAGTGCTTAATATTAACCGTAGCAACCGTAAAACAATAACATATTGAGGAAAAAAATTGCAAGTTTCTAAATGTTTGCATGCATAGCTGTTAGATCTGGGGGTCTCTAGTTGGCAGAGGTAAGTACCTTAGACCAAGTAGGGACCCTTTCTTCTAGTCAGGGTGAAGGAATACACACAGTAGATAACCTCCGCTCTCCTCTAGGTAGCTTGGCGCGAGCAAGCAGGCTTATCCCCAAGGCAATGTGTATAATATTTGCACCTAACACAACAATAATCCCCAATCCACCACAAACTGAGACCACACAGGTAAGTATATTTTATAAAAAATATATAACTTTATCTAGTTTCAGCAATGGAAATAAGGCAGTTGCATGATAATCACTTTGTCATAGAAATGATGCACTTAATCTTAATTGGTGGTACTTAATTTCAGGAAGTTCTCAGGTAAAAACAAATGTCTCAAGTCTCTGTCATCAGTTAGAACTAATGCCACTGATTTCTAATAGATGCGCTCTAAAAACGAGCAGTTACAACAATGCCAGCTTAAAAAAAAAATGTGCCACAATGAGCCCCTGGCGTCAGGGACTCCAAGCGGGTCTCACCCGGGTGCTTGGAGGGGGGGGGGGGACTTCCTTCCCCGTGCTCGCTGTGACTTTGGGCCCCCAGGCGCACCTCGCGGGTGAACGCTCAATAGCGCTCCAGCCCGGCCGGTCTCAGGACGCTCTCCGCCCGCTCTTGGTCCTTCAGAGAGCAGCGGGGAGCAGAGACGGCAGGCCGGGGGCTGGAGCACTCGGTAAGATCCCTCGGCGAGGTCAGGTCAGTCTTCCCCGGGCCCGGCGGTGATCTCGGCGAATTCTCTCGGCTCCTCGGCAGCTTCAGTCGAGGCGGCCAATCCCGTTGCGGCTCTTCGGTCGAGCCCCTCTAAACGCGAAGCCGCCAACCAATGGCAGCGCGGCCTCGCCGATGACGCTTCCGCTGATCAGCCAATCCCGTCGCGGCTCTGGTGAGGGGGCTCGGCTCCCTCACCCAATCAGAGCGCGGCGGGCTTGATCTTTAGGACACAGCCACCGGGATGATACGGGGCACTTTTCACGGGAGTTACTGACCCCGGGCTGCGACGGTGACACGGCCAGCAACTGTTTTTCAGTGCTCCTTGCGCTGAGGAGACCCACAAGGTCAGATCTTCGCCCCACACGTGTCGATGTACACGGCGACCTCGGCCACACGGTAGGCTGGTTCAGCGCGGCGCCCTCACTCGGATTAGAGAGCAGCCAGTGCGCTACATAGGCCCACACAGTGTCTCACGATCATTGCACTGCACAGCAGCTTCAGGGGGCGCAGCAGAATCTTGTGGTCCTTGGGCAACCTTTATGTACCTGGGTTGCAGACAGGGAGCCAGCTCTTCTCAGGCCCTTGGAGATTCAGGTTGCAGACACAGCACACAGCAAAGTCTTAGCAGTTTCAAGCAGGCAGGGTCACAGCTCACAGCAAAGTCCCTTTCTTCTCCTCTCCTTCAGTTGGATAGCAGGATAGGTCAGCCCTTAAAGCACACAGCAAGGCAATCTTCCATCAGCTCCTTCAGCAGTCCTTCTTCTGGCAGAGGTTCCTCTTTATTGTAGAATCTGATTTTCTGTAGTCAGGGGTCCTTCTCTTATACCCCAAAAAGGCTTTGAAGTCCTTTGAAGTCTTTGTGCAAAGGGGGCCCTGAGCCCGGTCCTAACCAGTTCTGGGTGTTGCTGGGGGTCTGGGGTGTTTCTGGTTTCCTTCTTCCTCCCAGTCCCAGGGACAGAGGTGACAGTCGCCCAGCAGGAGGTGGAGCCAGCTTTGAGGTTAGGCAGGCACAGCCCTTCACTATCGGATGCTATCTCCTCCCACTTCCCTGGCAGCAGATGCTGCCTTTCATCCACAGGGCTGGCTCAGATAACCCCCTGGGGGCTCTGCAGACCCTGTCATCCTCAACCCAGACAGTCAATCCACAAACAGTCCCAGGCACACAGAAATGTTTAGACAAGAGAACAGCCACTTTCTAAAAGTACTATTCTCAAACACAGAATTTAAAAACAACCTTTACTAAAAGATGTGTTATTAAATTCTGAGTTCAGGGATATCATTCACTTATGTCCCATCTTGTTCCTATGGGAAGATAGGCTGGGATCCAATGGGACCAGCCTCCCCCATGTTACTCTATGGAGCAAGATAGCCTTACAGCAGTGAGCACACAAAATGGCTGCTGCTCACTACCAGAGCATGTTACCTGCACTAGTACATGCTCTACCTTATCCATGCACTGCACCCTGCCCAGGGGGGTACCTTGAGCCTTCCATAGGGGTGACTGGTGTGCACAGACAGGGAAGGGTTAGGCCCAGCCAGTGGGGACACTGGCCAGGCGGACATGGCAGTCCACTGACTGCACACAGGCCCTGCGCTGGCAGGCCTGAGACATCATTTTAGGACTACTCATGTGGGTGGCGCAATCTGCGCTGCAGGCCCACTAGTAGCATCTGTCATCACCAGCCCTGGCACACACAGTGCACTTTACTAGGGACTTCATGTTGATACAAATATGCCAATCAGGTATACCCAATCAATATGACAATTTACAGAGGGAGCACTTACCCTCTGACACTGATCAGCAGTGGCAGAGGGTCCAAAGCATCTAAACCAGCAAAAACGAAATCCAGCACAGCATCAGAAATACATGAGTCAGAGGCAAAAAGATGGGGGAAAAACCACGCCAAGGGTGTCAGGTCTAACAATAGCCTTAATGTAGGATAGTAAGTCACTAAGCTATATGGCAAAGATTTTAACTTGTGACCTGCAGGTAACACAACGATCTCTGGAACAAAAATAGTAACCAACTAAGCTCTCTACGTAAAAAAACAAATCTGTAAGCTGCATGTTTCATGCTGTGCTTTATGACAGGCACATTAATCCTCTAGTTGAGTCGAACGTTTGATTTGAATGCACACAGATATTTCCAGTAAGTGCATTAACCACCAGTTATTAAAGTGCCATTGTATCCGAGAAATAACTGTTTTCACAAAGATTTCTGCACCAGGCAATATTTCAAAATGCAGCTTGTGATCAGTTCAGCAAGGCAGAATAAAGTAACTATCACATTTGTCTTGTCAAATTCTTTGGGGCAGAGTTTTTTAAAAAAGAAATGTGTTCAGACTTTGCTCTTTGCAACTGTCAATCAATCAATCAATCAGAGTACTTGTAAAGCGTGCTACTTACCAGAGAGGGTCCCTAGGCGCTGAGGGGAGGGGGGGATGCTGCTACTGCTCAAAGAGCCAGGTCTTGAGGAGTTTTCTGAAGGCGAGTAGGTCTTGGTTCTGCCGTATGTGGGTAGGGAGGGTGTTCCAGGTCTTGGCGGCGAAGTAGGAAAAGGATCTGCTGCCGGAGGTCGTTCGTTGGGTGTGGGAGGCTGGCGGGTGGGGGTGTGGAAGCTGAGTCTGCTGTTCAGGTAGGCTGGTTCGGCGTTGTGGAGTGCTTTGTGTGCGTGTTTGAGGAGCTTGAAGGGGATCCTCTTGTCGACGGGGTTCCAGTGTAGGTCTCTCAGGTGGGGGGTGATGTGGCTACGGCGGGGGACGTTGACGATCAGTCGGGTGGAGGCGTTTTGGATGCGTTGTAGTCGTCATAGGTGTTTGGCTGGGATTCCTGCGTAAAGTGCATTGCCGTAGTCCAGTCTGCTGCTGACGAGGGCCTGTGTCACCGTTCTTCTTGTTTCGGTCGGGATCCACTTGTAGATCCTGCGGAGCATGCAGAGGGTGTTGTAGCAGGAGGAGGAGACAGCGTTTACCTGCTCAGACATGGAGAGGGAGGAGTCTAGGATGAATCCTAGATTGCGTGCATGGTCTGTGAGTGTTGGTGCTGTTCCCAGTATGGTCGGCCACCAGGGGTCGTCCCAGGCTGAAGGGGTGTGTCCGAGGATAAGGACCTCCATCTTGTCCGAGTTCAGCTTCAGACGGCTGCTCCTCATCCAGTTGGCGACGGCCTTCATTCCCTCGTGGAGGTTGGTTTTGGCAGTGTGTGGGTCCTTGGTGAGGGAGAAGATGAGCTGGGTGGCGTAGGAGATGATGATGAGGTCGTGATGGTTGGCCACTTGTGCGCTGGGGGCCATGTAGACGTTGAACAGCGTCGGGCTGAGGGATGAGCCCTGGGGTATGCCGCAGATGATGTTGGTGGCTTCGGATCGGAAGGGTGGGAGGCGGACACTCTGAGTTCTGCCGGAGAGGAAGGACGTGGTCCAGTCAAGAGACTTCTCTTGGATTCTAGCTTCTAGGAGGCGTGTCTTTAGAGTGTAATGGCAGACCGAGTCGAAGGTGGCTGACAGGTCCAGGAGGATGAAGGCTGATGTTTCGCCGTTGTCTAGTTGGCGCCTGATATCGTCTGTGGCGGAGATGAGGGCTGTCCCGGTGCTGTGGTTTCGTCTGAATCCGGACTGGGACGGGTCCAAGATGTTGTTGTCTTCCAGGTGGCGGGCCAGTTGCATGTTGACGATTTTCTCGATGACCTTTGCTGGGAACGGGAGCAGGAAGATGGGGCGGAAGTTCTTGAGGTCCTTGGGGTCCGCTTTGGGCTTCTTGAGGAGGGCGTTGATTTCCGCGTGCTTCCAGCTTTCCAGGAATGTCGCTGTTTCGAAGAAGATGTTGATGACCTTCCTTACTTTGGGTGCGAAGGCTGTGTCTGCTTTGTTGAATACGGGGTGTGGGCATGGGTCAGACGGAGATCCTGACTGGATGAAGTTCATGACCTTGCGTGTCTCGTCGTCGTTGACATTGTACCAGGAGGTCAGGACTGTTGGCGCTGGTGGTGTTCACAGGGGAGGTGGAGTCTGCCGTAGTCGGGGTGGTTGTGGTGTTGAAGCTGTCGTGGATGTCAGCGATCTTGCGGTGGAAGAAGATGGCTAGTGAGTCGCACAGTTATTGTGAGGGCGGGATGTCGTTGGCGCTGGGGTTGGAGAGTTCTTTGCTGTCGTGTGCGCTATTATCCAAGAGGTCTTTGAAGGAGGATCTCTTGGCTAATCAGATTAGGTGGTGGTGTCTGCGGGTGGCGTCCTTGTGGGCTGCATGGTTGTCCGGTGTGCGTATGTGGAGCGATGTCTTCTCCAGTTTCCGGCATGTGCGTTTCGAGGTCTGGAGCTCGTCGGTGAACCAGGTGGCTCTCTTGTTGGCGTGGCTATTGGAGGGTTCTTGAGCGGGGCGAGGGTGTTGGCGCAGTCGTCGATCCACTGTCTGAGGTTTCGGGCTGTGGCGTCTGGCTTGGTGGGGTCGGTGGGTGGGTTCTTGGCGAGGGAGGTGATCAGCTGGTCTTCGGTGACTTTGCTCCAGCAGCGGCGAGGCAGCTGTTGGGTGCGTGGTGCGTGGTTGGTTTCTTGTAGGTGAAATGGATGCAGTGATGGTCGGTCCAGTGGAGTTCAGTGGTGTGGTCGAAGGCGACGTGGGAGCCTGTGGAGAAGACGGGATCCAGCGTGTGGCCGGCGGCGTGGCTGGGTGCGATGACTAGTTGTCTGAGGCTGAGGTTGGCGATCAGGGTGGCGGAGTTGGCGTCGTTGTTGTTCTTGAGGTGGAAGTTCAGGTCCCCGAGGATGATGTAGTAGTTGGAGGCGAGTAAGTGGGTGCTGGCGAGGTCGGCGATGGAGTCGCTGAACTGAGCCTGGGGTCCGGGGGGGTCTGTAGATGAGTGTTCCTCTGAGGGTGGTGTTGGGGTCGGTGTGGATCTGGAAGTGCAGGTGTTCGGCGGTGTTGAGGGTGTCGTCTGCGAGTGTGGCGACCTTAAGTGTGGACTTGTGGACAATGGCTATTCCTCTTCCGATTCCGTTGGCGCGATCCCTGCGGGTGATCTTGTGGCCGTCCGGGATGGCTATGGCGATGTCTGGTGCAGAGGAGTCGTTCCCCCATATCTCGGTCAGGAAGGCCACGTCTGGGGCGGAGCTGTCGAGCAGATCCCAGAGCTCAACAGCGTGTTTGCGTGCGGAGTGCGTGTTGAGGAGTATGCAGTGGAGGTGGTTGGGTCCAGTCCTTGGGGGTTTGGTGGTTCTGTCGCAGGTGAAGCTGCAGGTGTGGCAGGAGAAGGGTCCGTTTCAGGGCGGCCTGGAAGCAGGTGTGGTTTCGGCTGGCGTTGAGTGCGTGGAGGGTGCTGCCGTCGTAGTGGATTCTGGTGTCATGGCGTTCGCGAGGTCCAGGGGCTCTGGCGCTGGGCGCGGTCCAGTCGCGGACTGGCGCAGACGGGCTTACCGTAGGCGTGCCATTGGCACGCCCGTTGCGCGGCCGCTTCTCGGCCTGCATATGAGGTGGCTTGGGAGGGAGGAGCAGCTAGGAGGCGGGAGCCGGGAGGCAAATGGGTGTGCAGGAGGGCGGGCCGCTGGGAAGCAGCGGCGGGAAAGTGCCGGATCGGGAGGAGGGGGGGGGGGGGGGTGAATTGGCGCACAGGGCAGTGAGGAAGGAAGAAAAAAAAACGGGAAACAAGGAGACAGGAACCAGGCAGTCAAGTGACGAGCAGCAGCGTGGGGGTGACCTGCCTGCAAGCAGGGTCAAAGGTCGCTCTGTGCCTTCTTTCTTTTGCCAGCCCTTGCCCGATTAATAAAACTAGTGTTAGCCTCATGAGTAGCCATTTTTAAAATACATTTGTCTAAAGGTGGGTGATCCACTCGAAGGTCACACCCAGCTTGAGCCACATGCTGGACTCTGGCTAAGCTCAAGGTTCTCTTGGAACCTTGAGCCCAAAATTAGCAAATCTTTCATGTGGCTCCTGCCTGCCACACTTGCTGTACCTTCATGCACGAAGGTAAACAGCATTAACATTTGGCGTAAAAAAAAGAGAGACAAATAAATACCCATTTAGTGGCTGAAATGTGCAAAGTGAAACAAAAGGACCTGGGATTAATCCTGGCTTCCCCACTAAACCAAACTCTGTGATCCTAGGCAAATATTTGGTTTTACAAATCTCCCCTTTAGTTCATTACCTCTAAATAAACCTATAATGTGACTTATTAATGTCAAAGGTACTGCATGTAAAGAAATATGTTTTTGTTTAATTTTGAAGAGACGTTATCCTTATTTTACGTGCTGTTTGTTGGATGATTTACATTGCAAACATTTCCAGTTCTCTGGAGAGGATGTGGCCTTACTGCTAGAGTGGGCGACCTCGAAGCTGGGGAACCGGGTTCGAGTCTTGGCAGGGACTCTCAACATCCTGTGATTCTGGGAAAATCACTTAATCTCCCCGTGCCCAACAAAAATTAATGTGTCCGTCTGTAACGCAACTGGTGCTCATGTAAAGCGCTCTGATACCTTAAGGTCAAGTTTGTGCTATATAAAACTCTGGGGGGAAAAAAGATGTCTTAGAGCTAAGCCAGACTCTTGGCTCAGCTCTCCCTGTTAATTTGTTGACTCCCCATCTCTACATTTGCCTTCTAAATGGTAAACCTTCTGCATAATTTGCTCACAAAGCTTGCTTTTTCTTAAAGCAATTCACAGAACATCGCACAATTTTCTCTAGATAAGATGGAGACAGACTGTTAACATATACTCCCTTGCAAACTCAAACACTTATTGCGCTTACTTTCTAGTTCTCACACATTCTCTTTCACATGCACTGCCAGAAAGTGGAGGCTTTCAGAAATGTTAACGGGTACAGCACCAAGTCTGGGGTCGCATTTTGTTCGATGAGCATATTCGCACTTTGAAACATTTTCAGAGACTGACAGAGTTCTATAAAAAAATTCCAGTACAAGACATGCTAAGGAATCGATACTAGTGCTGCAGTTTTGTATGTCATTAATGTAGTTTAAGTCTAGGTTCGTACATAATATTTTCACTGCATACATCAGCAGGGCCTCTAGTGTGGAGGATAAATACTATGCCAGCATGGATCTTACTCCTTATCCAAATAGATGCCAGAGATAGAAGGATTACTGACAGCCTAGATGTATGCATAGAGCATTTATCAGAAGCAGTTCACTGAAAGGATTCCATTTGCAACGTAAATAAAAAAAAAAATTGATATTTCTTTTATGCATGATGTGTGTGGACTCTCACAAAATAAGTGAGTAGGAGCTTGGTCGTTCCCAAAGTGGTACCATGTTATGTGACATGTTCAGTTTGTTCCTTATTTTAGTAGTACACCCTTTGCATGCTAAAATTTTTAAAATCTCCTACTGAGAATGATAATATCCAGAAGTGCATGAAAGTGTCACAACTGCCATCGAGCCTCCTGACGAAATTGGTCTGTTTGGTATTCCATCCGAAGCAAGAAGTTGTCACTTGTAAAACATTTAAAAAAAAATATTTTGCCTTTAATGTCTTTTTTTTCTTTGAGGTTAATCAAGAAAATTGGTGGAGAGGACAGAAGTTTTTGTTCACGCAACCTTTAATTTAAATTGCAGATGGGCTTAAAAAAATAGGCATGCTAAAAACCCTCGCCCATTAAGTTTTATCGTCACCTTTCGATGCCCACCCCCTTGAACGCTAAAGGAAACACCTGCAGCCATACTCCTCCTCGCATTATTTTCAGAGCTGCACATGTGGCTCGTTGTGTTCTACTGGAGACGAGCTACTGTTCTGGTTCTTTTTTACCAGCTCAGTTCATGAGCGCAGCACCAACTGCGTTTAAGTCGGGCCCCATGAGTACCGGTACTCGCATTGTCCGAAGAGCAGTCTAGGTACTCAAGGGGAAATAATAAAAACAAGCATTTGCAATGTAATAGGTCTCGCATTTGCAATAGTTGGAGCTATTGGCATTGTAAATGACAATGCCTTTTATTCTTTTGTTTTGAAAACCTACAAGCCATGCATAAACATGCACTTTGTACGTATTAGTCCTTGCTTAAGAGAAGCAAGGCTGTCAGTAAAAGAGACTGCCAGCTTTGCTTCTCATAAGCAAGGACTACAATTACAAAGTGCTTGTTTACGCACAGCTTGCAGGTTTTCAAACGCTTTTAATAAAAGGCATTGCCATTTACAATGCCAATAGCTTAAACTCTCGCAAATGCAAGACCTATTGCATTGCAAATGCTTGTTTTAATGAACTGTGCAACTACAGATTTGACTCTAGTGAGTCCCCGCCTGTGGCGGCGCAGAGTACTGCATCCCAATGCTAGCCGTGCCAGGGGAAGGCCAGATTCCGACGGAGACGGGTATCTCTGAGACAACATAGAAGGAACAGTTCCACAGTGTCAGGAAGTCACCCGAGCCCTGTGAGCCACGGATTTCTCAAGTCACCAGAGCCTGTGGCCGGGCAGAAAAAAGCAGTGAGCCATGGTGGCACAGAGCTACCTTAGACCGTGGCAGGGCATCCTTTTAAGATGAAGTTTCGTACAGCTCTGTCTTAAATGCACCAAAATGATTACAAACACAAAATTGTTTTTTTCCCCAAGGACTTGGGAGTCTAATAGGCACCAGAAAGGCACCAGTGCCACCGCATTCACACTTATAAACATTTGCATAGCTCCCACGCGGTTGTCTCTTGAGAGGCGCTGTATCAGCTGTGCGTTTTCCTGCAGACCCCGGCCGGTATGCACTAGCTGTAGTTCAGTGTGAGGGCAGCAGCAGCTCAGACCTAATGCGGAGGACGCCCCCTGACCAGCTGTATGGGGCTAACAGAATGCGGGTGGGATATTAAGCCAGCCTTTGATTACTAATTACAGTTATATGGGAATCCCAGCACATGACATGATAATCCACATTTGTAAAGCAGCACAATCACCAGTGAGGGTCTCTAGGCGCTGGGGGCCGTCGGGAAGATTAAGCAAGCTATTGCCCAGAGTCATGATGGTAATTTGCAAACGTTACTATTGATGCCAAGCCCCTCCAGAGATCAGCCCCAGCCCGCTTTGAGAAGGTTGCAAAAGTCCCTCTGAAGCCCCCTCGAAGGGATTCCTCAGATCTTGCGGTTGTCGAAGTGCACATAAATCTGAAAGGCGCTGCTTCTGAGCGCTCCATAAAATCATAGCTCCCCGCCCCTTCTTCCGGGAGAGCCCCCTCTCCTGACCATTCACCCACTCCCCGCCTCGTGTTAATTTCTAGGCAGATGCATTCAGGGGCCGGTGGCGCTCAATGGGGCTGTGTGGCAGCCGCCCCGAATTGGCGTTAAAGCACTCAGTACTTGGGAGCATATGCGGGGAGGGGGCTCCCAAGTCCCATCGAGCAGCGCACCCACCCGCAGGACCCTCAACCCGGAGGGGAAAGGCAGAGCAGAAGCTGAAAGTGTCAGGGTGTGAGGGAGCGGGAACTGGTACGGACCGAGGGACATTACCCCTTGCATTCCGCAGGTGTGGGAGCAGGAAGGGGGTTAATGGAGACCTGCCTTCTACAGGCAGAGAAATCTCGCTATAAGCCCGCCAGGCCACGAGGAAGGGCCAGTTGTTCTGCACTCTGGCTCTACAGTACAAATGGGAAAGAGTTGGGGGGGATGCGCACCCCATGGGGGGCATCGATGGAAGAACATTACCCCTGCATTCCACAGACGGTGCCCAGTGAGGGGGGTTCATGCCAGGTGCCCTCTACAGGCAGAGACATCGCGCTATAAGCCCCACAGGCCAGGCCAAGAGGAAGGGGCAGTGGCTCTGCACTCTGCAGTACAAATAGGAATGGGTGGATGCGCACCCCATGGGGGTCCTCGATGGAGGGACAGTGGTTTGGCTCCCCTCAGGCAAAGAGCCCAGAGGGGATCTTGGCGAGCTGCACTGTACAGGCAGGGCCTAGAATGAGGGCTGCGGGCATCGGACTGAGCGCCACACAGGCAAAGCCCCAGAGAGGGTGCTTCAAGGCTTTGCGCCCACATGCAGGGGACCAATGGGGTGTGAGGGGGCTCAATACCTTAGAGAAGAGGTCTGCTTGAATCTCACAGGAAGGGCCATGAGAGGCTGGGGGAGAGTCCCAGAGGATAAACGCGGTGATCTCACCCGGCATAAAGAGGCCACTAAACAGGGTGCATCCAGCTCAGAGAGCCTGCAGTGAAGTCTGCCCAACAGGTGGATCCAAGGAAGACAGGATTTCGAACAGCTGAGGCAATCTTTTTTCCTCCTAAAACAGTCTATAAATGGTAACATTTGTCTAAAGCTATAAGAGTAAATAAATTTGCCATTCAGGTCAGAGTGAGCATTGGAACTTCAGACTGAGGTGAGCTGGGACAGAGCAGAAAGTGTGTCTCTCTCTCTCGAAGAAACCTAGGTGGGGATCCCGGCTCCCCACTTCATCAGCTTGTGTGATTCTTGGCCTATCGCGCCTCCTTGTATACAGCAACATTTGCAGCTCTTTAACCCCTTCGATGCTGATGACGAGCTCAGCTCGTCATCAGCTACGGCGCTCGTATGCTGATGACGAGCTCAGCTCGTCATGTAACGCGGGTCTTCGAAAAACCCAGCACACAGCGGGAAAACCGCTAGCGCGCAAGGGGTAAAATGTAAATATTCTTATCTAGCTAATTAAAAGCTTAGAGCGCATCAAACAAAGTTGGTAGACACTACTGAGAAACGCTGCAAGCAAATGCCGACCACAGCAAGCAACTTAACTTTCTTGGATTAAGTGTTTCCGGTCCCTCTGCACGGGCGAGACACAGGAAGCCAGGCTGGACTGCCCGGGACTGCCTGCTTGAGGGCGGGGCCACCAGCACAGACAGGAAGTGGACGGGAGCCTACCCCGCGCTCCTGTGAAGGGAAGGGAGCTAGCCGCCTACGAATCCCGTGCAGCGCCACTACCGCGGGACAGGACGAGAGGAGTATGAGAGACCCGGTGAGTGGGGGCGTCGGGGCACATTGACGGCTAGACTGATAGACGGAAGTCATTAGGCGCAGTCATTAGGCACGTTCAGCACGTTCACAACACCAGAGCTGCAGCGTCCAGGAGAGTCTGAACATGTGATGCGAGCCCGCCAGCTGAAGCGCGTCTTCGAGGTGAAATCGCCGAGGTTATACGCGATACCACCCCCTCTCAGCCATTCCCAGGAAACCCACAACAATAGGTCTTTCGCTGGAGCAGCGCTATGCGCTGCCAACACCAGCAAGACCTAAAAAGCACCAATCACATTAGTTCACAACAGCTGAACGGAAGCGCACAGGAGAGTGTGCACAGGGCCAGCAGAAGCGGCAGTGAGGCGGCTTTTTACATAACTTATTGATTTTAATTAATTCCATAACATGAGAGGTATCGTAAAAATTTTATATTGTAAGCCGTTCTTTTAACCGTAATGGTGTCAGCGACAAGAAGGGTTACGAAGTTTGAGACGTGGTAATGCTTTGGAATTTAAAAGCAACCATAGTCCCAGTGAGGCGGCTTTTAACGTACCTTTGCGACTTTTAACACCGTGGTTAAATAAAAATCTCCAAGCACATTAGTTAACAACATCTGAACTGAAGCGCACAGGAGAGTCTGCACACGGCCAGCAGAAGCGCATGCCACTTGCCTAAAATAATTAGAGACGAGGAAGTCATTAGGTGCGATCACAACAACAGATCTGCAGCGCTCTGGAGAGTCAAGCGCGTGCAACTTGCCTAAAAAAATGCGAGGCACGGAAGTCATTAGGCGTGATCACAACAACAGATCTGCAGCGCAGATCTGCAGCGCCCTGGAGAGTCTAGCGCGTGCCACTTGCCTGCAAAAAAAAAAAGCGCGTGCAACTTGCCTAAAAAAAAACGAGACACGGAAGTCATTAGGCGCCATCGCAAAAACAGATCTGCAGCGCCCTGGAGAGTCTGCACACATGATGCAAGCATGACTGCAGAAGCGCGTCCTCGAGATGAAATCGACGAGGTGAAGCGCGTAACCACACCCTGTGCCCCATTCCCGGCAAACCTACAACAATAGGTCTTTCGCTGGAGCAGCGCTTCGCGCTGCTAACACCAGCGAGACCTTAAAAGTGCCTGGACTCGATACCGGTGAATACCCGCCGATTTAAAGCACTGGTAACAATCTTACAATTTAGTAAGTGTAAGGGCCTACTCATCTGTTTGCTCCATCAAAGAAAATTATTATTTTATGTAGTTATTACCAAATGTATCTAACTGCTCAGCCATGTGTGTACGTAGATGCCTGTAAGATAATTGTATTTCTGTGTATTGCAAAGTCTTATTTAAAATGCATGGATTCATTGGAGATATGCTGTTAAATTTCAAATATCAGATTGGCCGTTTTAATCCATTGTCCCAGTTTGTTGTAATAGAGGTTCATGGCTGTTCAAGGCTGCATGGAACACACACCGTTTAATGCTTCTTTTGTAATGAGCCTTTTTCTTGGGTAGACCACTTCCTACAATAGCCTTGGTCACAGGTGAATATTGTTTTTCTTGCGGCAACCTTCCACACCGACTTCCAGCTCCCACTTTCTTCATTTCCACACGACGCACACAACATTCTATACTCTATCACATTCTCACATGATTCTTACTTACTAAAATATAGCACGCCTTCTTTCTTTCAACAAAAAAAAGAAAGTAAAAACAACTAACTGCAAACTAAATAAACCCACTGCTAACTACTTAACCCCATGGTCTCAACCTGACCACAACACAAAACCATCTAAAACATTTTAGGACGGTACTTCCTATTTACAGTGTGACTTAACACATTTTTTTCTGTAACAGAATCAGGAATACAAACAGGAACATTATTAGGTAACCTTTGAGGAGCAACTAACCTTCCAGTATAGAAGTTCCAGGAAATTCAAAATCCAGGAACACATTATCACCAGCATCCTCAACCTCCGCATTGTCTAGAAATGCTTCACCACAGTATAAATATATTCTGCTCAAATTCCACACCTTCCCACCTTCAATTCTCACTGCTCTCTTATGCGTTGACTTCCTGCATGTGATTATACTTGCTTTTCAAACCCGGAACAATTTCCTTCCCTTTACACTTCCTTAACCACCATGGACACAGACTTGACCCATGAATACATCCCCGCAAAAGTTGCAAAGGAGTACAATTAGTTGAAGGATGAACAGTAAAAATTGATAAATAAAAATTGATACTTGTATAGCGCACTACTCACCCGCAAGGGTCTCAAGGCGCTTGTACGAATACCGCTGTGGAATCCATCCTGGCTTTCCCTGTGAGGCGTCCACTCCTGGGCACCCCCAAGTTGGAGCCCAGGCATCCTTGGCGTTGTGGGGGCCGTTGTGGAGATTTAGCAAGCTATTGCCCAGAGTTGCAGAGTGGGGCTCCATGATTTGAATAGGCACCGAGGCGAGAATTATCAGGTCGTGGCATTTTTGAGCCCAAGACCCGCCGAGGCGGGGAATTGAACCCTGGTCCCAGGCTAGACCTCTGCATCAGGGTCTGCCTCTCTAACCATTGAGCCACACTTCTCCACAGTGGTGTGATAAGCTAACTACATTGACTACTGGCATTTCCTCTACTCCAACCCTGAATTCAAAATTAGCGAACATACGTGACAAGAATTTTCAATTCTATTAGGGACACGGAGACGAGGATTATGCTTCTCATTTCTTTACTAGGAAAAAACTCAGCAGCCGATCAGATTACAGTAAGAAAATGAACACTACAATACCCATGAGTACACTGGGTATCACCTGAAAACCATAGAGAATCCCCTATAAAAGGTCCATAAGAGAATACCACATCCTCTTTCTTTGGTAAGCATAACAGTTAAAGTGAAGAACACAGTCAAACATTTGTGAAGAACTTGGAAATTAAAGCAGCTCGATCAATGAAACAGCAGACCAACAGGCTGGAAACAGAAGGCTTGATGCGTGCATCGTCAGAAAAACCGGAACCTGCAGGTATCCATAAGACAGTCCATGGAGTTAGAGCAACACGCCTCACTTAGGATCCAAACCCGAAAGGAAATATAGAGTCGGAATACACCATTCCCTCATGGTAGAAAATACAGTAAAAGGGAGGGAAAAAGAACAATGTATCTATAATACCAATATACATATGCAGTAAAAGCAGATAATATAAACAACCATATGAAACAGTACTGGGTGGATAATCCTCGCCTCCGTGTCCTTAACAGAATTGAAAATACTTGTCACGTATGTTCGCAAATTTTGAATTCTATGTCTGGACCGGAGGCTCCGATTATGCTTGTTCAAAGCTGTGCCACCTCCACAGATGCAATATCCACAATTGGTTTATAATAAAAAGTCTTAAACATAGAATCAGTTGACCAATCAGCAGCTTTCATAATATCCATTAAACTAACTCCCATAGAAAAAGCTTTTGAAGCAATGGCTCCACGAACTGAATGTGCACCAAATTTTGAAATATCGATTCCTGCCTCGCTCATGAGCCATCTTACCCATCTTGCCAATGTAGCCGGGGTCACCGGGCGAAAGGGTTTTTGCAAAGCAATCAACAACTGACCATGCATATCTTGTCGAAATTCAGCAGTACTTACCTCATAATCCTTAATACATTGAACTACACAAAGTTTAGGGTTATTAGGAAAACTCAGGTAAGTAATAGAGGCAGTATTACACTTAGTGCGTCTGGAGATGGCAAAAGTGACACCTTCTGGTGAAAATCCAGAGCACGAATATCAGAAACGCGTTTACAAGAAACCAAACATAACAAAATAGTCAATTTTGCCGAAAGCTGCTTGCGGAAAAGGTTATTATTGGAGGGCCAAGCTTCCAAGAATCTTAAAACTGTAGAAACATCCCATAAATCAGCATATTTAGGGCAAGGCGGTTTTACCAACCTAATACCCCTGAGTGACTTGCAAACTAAGGGATGCTCACCTGCAGGGTTGTCATTGATTGCTACATGGCCAGCCGATATGGCGGATTGAAAATTATTAACTGTTCTATAAGCAAGACCAGAAGAAGCAATCGATGCAAGAAAATTCACAATCAAAGAGATATCTGCCAAAGCAGGATCTACCTCCTCTTGATCGCACCAACAACACCATTGTTTCCAGGCTGTGGAATAACGTTTGTGTGTGTTGGGAGACCAAGCTTCGCTGATAAATTTGGTAGCGTCTCGCAAAAGGCCTGGGATTTTCCAGCGATCCCTGAAACCTGCCAAACCACTAGAAGGAGTTGGCCTGATTCTATTAGTGTATGCGGGTTGTTGAGAGGGTCCATCAACAGATTCCAATGCTGGGAAGAAGGAGCAGCACTGCACAAACCATCTCCAGAAGAAGCGGAACCAAGCCTGAGCCCTCCAAAGAGGAGTGATCAGAACCAATTTCGACTGATAATGTTTCGTACGAGCCAAGACCCTGGGGATCATTACAAACGGGGGAAAGGCATAACACAGATGAGACAGCCAGTCAAGTAGAAAGGCATCAGTGGCCAGAGCCTCAGGATCCGGGTGCCAACTGAAAAACATTGAAATCTGCCGGTTGAGTCGAGAGGCAAACAGATCGATCTGAAACAGACCCCAAACTCGAGTTAGGAATCTGAATACACGAGGATGAAGCCTCCAATCGCTGAAATCTCGAAGATGACAGGAGTTCCAATCTGCAATCACATTGTTGCACCCCGGAAGATATACCGCAATCACTGTGATGTTCTTCTGAAGACAGAAGTGCCAGAAATCCTTGGCGATTTCTGTTGGAATCCTGGACTTCGTCCCCCCCAAACTTGTTGACATACCGAACCGCTGACAAGTCCATGCGGAGAAGAATGCAACAATTTGTCATGCGCAGAGAAAAGCAACGAATCGCAAATGACCCTGCCAGAAGCTCCAGACAAATGATATGGAGAGACAACTTGTCCTCGGACCACTAGCCCCCCGTAGTTACCTGACTGCAACGGGCTCCCCATCGACTGACGTCTGACTCTATCACTACCTCCGGAGACACTCCGAACAGGGCTCAACCATTCCAAGACTCTGTGTTCTAACCACCACATCATCTCCCACCTCGCCTCCTTCGAAAGAGGAATCTGATCTGAATATCTGAGGCCTATCTGGGGATGGGGGATTTTGAGTCTTTTAAGTGCACGGTAGTGGAGAGGACCTGGGAATATAGCTTGGATTGAGGAAGCCAGAAGACCGACTATCCGAGCTACAGATCTCAATGATACAATCTGTTTGTGTAAAATCAATCTCCATTCCCTCTTGATAGATCTAATCTTTTGATTTGCTAAGAGGAGCTGGCATTTGAGGGAATTGACCAGAAAACCCAGGAATTCCATTGATTGAGACGGGATGAAAACTGACTTCTGTGGATTCAATAGAAATCCGAGTGACAGTAAAAGATCTGTTGACCACTCACAATGAGTCATTAACAGGAGAGGGCACCAAGCCATTATGAGGATGTCTTTCAAATAAATGATCAGACGAACACCCCGGGTTCTCAGAGATTCCACGACAGACCTCCGGAGTTTCATGAAGCACCAAGTTGCTTGTACTCGAACCAGACTCCCTGCCACTGTAACTGCAAAAACCGACGATGAGGACCGTAAATGGGAATTGACAGATACGCATCCTTTAGATCCAGACGGAGCATCCAGTCCCCTTCCTGAAGAAGAGCCAGAAGAAGATGGATGCCCTCCATCTCCAAGTGTCGATAAACGACCCAGCCATTGAACTCCTTGAGGTTGGGAACTAGTCTGGAACCACCCCCTTTCTGTTGAACCAGAAAGATGTTGCTGGAAAAACCCTGAGAATGACGGGTGGTGAGAATGACGGGTGGTCCGAACTATGGCCCCTTTTTTCAGAAGAGTCTATTTCCGCGGAAATGACAGCTTGATCTTTAAGGGAAAAAACTAGGGGCAAACGAGGAAGAGCCTGAATGGGAAAACTGAAGAACTCCACCTTGTAACCCTTCATAGTGTCCAACACACAAGCATCGCTTGAGATCTGTTGCCAATTGGGGAGCAAAAAACTGAATTCTGCCCCCTAATAAAACTTCGGAAGCTGTGATCAAGTTCACCTGCAGCTGAGGAATCGTTATGTCCTCCTTGATTTCCATCATGACGTCCTTTCCTGAACCTGTTACGGGCTCTGCGAATGAGATCGGAGGAATTGTTGTTATAACTGGAGTCTTGATAACCTACACAATGGGACTGAGAACCACGCTGGGTGCCCTGGTTATGTCTGCGGGCGAACGATCGTCACCTGTATCGTCCAGCCCGTCCAAAAACCATGCGAAAAGCTCGTCGAAGGGAGGACTGAGCTTTATCTAGTCCACTGAAAGTGGCAACAAATTTGCTCAGTTCTTTTAGAAAAGGTTGCCAAATAGTAACCCCTAAGGCAACGACCTAGACTCAGAAGATGACAATTCTGCCAATTTTGGATCCAACTTTAAAAGAATAGAATGCCTGCGTTCGCAGGACATGGCACAGTTGGCGTTACCCAGATGACAAATGGCTCTCTGAGCCCAACCAATCAACTCATCAGTATCGATGGCGGAAGCGGTCTCCTTAGCCCGAAAACCCAGCTCTAACAACTTGTCTTGACAAGAACGCCACGTTCTATCAATTCCCTTTTTGGGATCTTTAGCGCATTTCTTGAGAAGTCAACATGGAGTGGCCTACCGCAGGTGTGTCCACCAATTTATCAACTACATCAGGCCGAGGACATTCCGAATGCAGGTGTGTCCTTACATCCTTGTCTAGAGGCTGGTGAATATGGGATTGAATATAATCCGCAACCTCTGCAGAAGGGAGCCAGGAAGACTAATTAGGATGCACAATATCATTAGGGTCAAAAGTTAGGAGTTGTGGGTGAGTAGGTGCATCAACAAAATGCTGTTTACAAGCCCTTTTAGCTGGAGGAGGTGAAACGTCATGATCTGAAGACGTATCGGAAGTAGTGTCCCCATCATCATGCTGGCGAGATTGTGAGACCGGAACATCTTTGGAAGACTGACCATAGGAATGATCATTAGAGAGGGCTTTGGCCAATTTAACAAAATCTGACTTATGAGGATTTGCAGTTTTGGTAGAGGACGAGGAAGAACTCCCAGAAGAAGGCAGCCTGTCCTGTTTTACAGCATATGAACACAGATGGCATTTCAATGGCTCAATAGCACGGACCAGCCCTTTATTTACAGAGTGTTGGACACCCACATCCAGTGCCTCAACCAATTCCTGTTCCATGGACCCAGAGGCCCCTTCATCATAGGAATATCCTTTCTCCTCATAATAATCATCCATGATAACACTGGAGAAAGTGAAAATTGCAAACCAGTGAATTGCCACAGGCAAAATAAGGGGGAGTGGCCAACAATACAGATGCAAAGTAACTGTAAACTTATAGAAATTAAACGTGGAGGGAGGGCTTGCCAAAATCCACTCTAGGCAAAGCCTATGCAGAATTATGCAGCCTAAAGCCGTAATTCGGACCTTGGGCGTAGGTTAGGGCTGGGACAGGCTTGTGGGCAATAGAGCAAGACGAGCGCTGCTCCGGCGCTAAATGAAACCTGCAATACCGGCAAATACGCAGGAAAACAAAGAAAATGGCCGCCGCGCATGCTCGGAACGGCCACCTGTCCACAATAGTAAGAGGACAGCGTGGTCACAAGACACACGTCCTCTAGCCCCGCACTCCCGCTCCACAATACCAGGAAAACAACGCTGGCACAAAGCGCCCGATTCAGGGAGGTGACCACATGCTCCCAAAGCAATTCAAACAGCGAAGATGCCGTAGCGCCGAAACAAAGAAGCGCAAAGCGTTGCAGATGTCACGCGGTGATAATGATGCCTGAAAGCACGCAAAGCAAGCAAGACTGCAACAGCAAGAAATCAAACACTCTGCATAGAAAGTAAGTAAGAATGGGAAAGCACTTAACTGGCTGTGGAGCAGCAAAGAAAGAGGATGTAATATTCTCTTATGGACCTTTTATAGGGGATACTCTATGGTTGTCAGGGGATACCCAGTGTACTCATGGGTATTGTAGTGTTTATTTTCTTACTGTAATCTGATTGGCTGCTGAGCTTTTTCCTAGTAAAGAAATGAGAAGCATAATCGGAGCCTCTGGTCCTGACATAGAATTACAAGCTAACTGAAAAGATTCCTTGAAAACCCGATTGAACATCCCCATTTGACCATTTACTTCAGGGTGAGAAATAGAAATTTTCTTATGTTCGAATCCTAGGTTCCCCCAAAATTCCTCAAAACATTTACTCTTAAATTGAGTACTATTGCCAGATATTAAACTTTCAGTAATACCTTCCAGAGAAACAAACATCATCTACAAACTCTAAAATGTTCTTAATCTCAAATTTGTCCCCCATCCTGATCTCTTGCCATTTTGAAAAATAATTAATAACAACAATCCTAAAATCTTTCCTCCTAGGCAATACTGCAAAAGGACCAATGACATCAGTACCTACTTGTCTCAAAAGGCCGCCAGGAATTGCTATAGGACAAGATTCCTCATTGATGGGCTTGTCCGTTTTATCACGATCTATACAAGGGCAACAACATTTAACCCAATTGTCAGTAATAGCATCCTTAGATGGCCACCAATACAATTCTCTCACCCGTCTTTTGGTGGGCGACATTCCAAGATGACCTTCATGACACAAACCAATCATCCCTTTCCTGAGTTTAACAGGAGGGACAGTCCTATCACTTCTTGAAACAATACCCGATAAAATGTTAATTTCATCTTTTCCTTTGAAAAAAGCACTAATGTATTTTTTTAATTTCCTCTCTTCCAGCCATTAGAACAAAACGCCACCACTTATTTCAGCCTCCCACTTTTCTTCAGTTATTGGTTCCACTACCCTATTTACATCCTCAAAAGTAAATGCAACCTCAATTTCGCATTCGCCCTTCACCAGAAGTAGGTGAAAAAGCTGCACTGCATTCTGACTTGCATGCACATTGTTACAATTGGGTGCGTATTCGATCTTATACTTGAAAGCCTGCAACTTACTAGCTAACCTACTCAGCCATGCAGTCACATCCCCCCCAACACCACCAGGGTAATACTATACTCACTAAAGGTTTATGATCTGTCCTGATGGTACAACCTGTGCGCCAATCATAATTTCTGTAGTGCTCAGAAGCCCAAGTGCAAGCCTTAAGCTCTCTCTCTCAGTAACAGAATAGTTGCATTCAACTTGCCTTCAGGTTCTAGAACCATAAGCAACCACCCGTTTCTTCTTCCCATCAAAACACTTGCAAGGAAATTATGCATCCCTTCCCTATTTCAAAAGGTTTTAAACGAGACAATAATTATTTTCCCTTACGAGAATTAAAAGTTTCCTCTTCATCAGCACCCCATTAAAATTTAGCATTCCTTATAAAAATTTTTTAGCATTCCTTATAAAAAATTGCTCAACTTAAGAAGCATATTTTTGCATAAACATAGAAAAAAATTCAGTAAAACATAAGAAAGAAGGCAGTTGCTTCTTAGATTGATGTGAAGGTGCTTTACAATTTGCTCTTGCATGATTGTCCTTGGGCGTAATTCCTTCCAATGAAATGCGCTCTTAAATGTTCTATTTTGCGACTTGCAAAACAACATATTTATATGGAGTATTAACCATTTTTGTGAAAAGCTTCTAAAACTTTCTGCAAATTTTCATTATGATCCTCCAAATTCTTCTCAAAGATTAAAATATCATCTGGGAAAGCGACAGCTCCTTTTATGGCCTTAAGAGCCTCCTATATAATACTCTGAAACAGAGCAGCTGCACTTGCTAACCAAAACGGCATTCGCTTATACTGAAATAAACCCTCTAGTTTAATAAAAACAGTAATACTTTTTTATCTTCCTGTAAGACTCTTGATGATTCGCTTTAGCTAAGTCTCTAAAGTGGTGAAAACTTCAGCCCTAGCAAGAGTGAAAACAAGTTCATGAATATTCGGCAAAGGTTGTTGATCAACCCATTTAGCTTCATTAACATTGCGAAGGTCCACACACAATCTGAGATCTTCAGAAGATCTAAAAAATATCACAATGGTAACTATCCAAGGAAAAGAAGCGATTGGTTCAATGATATTACAATCACATAGGTCCATCAGTAATTCTTTGAGCCGCTCTCTATATAAGCGTTCAGAAACTTCCTTACTTTATGCTTAATAGGAATTGGATTACCAAGCACAGGAACTAACCATCATGTGGAGACTAATACCATCTCGCTTAATGCATGTCGAAGGTAACTTCTTCTGAATCCTGTTGTCACTCCCACAAAGAACTCGTTTATGATTTATCCCATAATCTGAACTATCCAATTTATCAGATACCATATTCACCCTTTTATGTGCAGAAGATTTGCACACTTGGGCAAATTATCCACCCCCCGTGTGTTTTTTTTTTTTTTTTTTTTTTTTTATACACATTTCTCACACTGTTTCTTGACTGCCGGGCAACCTTTTGAAATTTCCCAAATGATTGTAACTCCCACAGCGATAACACTGCAACCCCTAATTCTCTACCTACTTATTTCCTTCTGTTATTTTCCCTTTATTCTCAGCAATTGTATTGTGTCTAGAAAATGTAGGCCTCGCAGTATTTATTTCAGTGCCCCTGTCTCTGATATTCTGCACAAATGTTTCAGAATTTTAAATCTCCTTGGCAATATTAACCATTTCTTTCAACATTAAGGGTTAGATGTAGGTAATCTCATTTGACCAATTCCTAAATTCGGTTTCGGTATTTAGGAATTGGTAAATATGATGTAGGTAATTGGTAAAATTTACTGATTCGGTAATATTTCTTATTACCGATTCGGTAATATTTCTTATTACTGATTCGGTAATAAGAAATACCTTCCCATTCATTCCTATGTGCCTGGAGGCCCATAGGAATGAATGGGAAGCCATTCACTATTACCGATTTGGTATTTACCGAATCGGTAATAGCGGGAGCATATTCAAGGGTGGCAGGGTGTCACATTGAGACCTTGTTGCACCCCTGAATCGTGCATGTGTGCACATGTGGCGCACATACATGCCCTAAGGACATGTATGTCTGCCACAAGGCACCTTGAAAAAAGCAAATTATTGCTTGTTTAAAGGTATTTGGTATTTACCACCAACTTGTAGTTGGTGGTAAATAACGAATCCTTAAAGCAAAAATGCACTCCCTTGAGTGCTAGCAACATATGTTTTAAGGATTCTGTATTTTACCGATTCCTTGAAATAGGGATTCGGTATTTTACCGATTCCTTAACACCTTGGCTGCTAGTGATATTTTCCTCCTGTGCTGACTATTATGTTTTCCCATTGTTCATGACGAGCTCAGCTCGTCATGAGCACAGCTCAACCGTGCCTCATGACGAGCTGAGCTCGTCATGAGCAGCGAAGGGGTTAAAATAAGGAATCTGTAAAATACCGAATCTGTATTTCCAGCCTCCTACATTAGAAAGGGCTAAATACCGGTCGGTAACGGGAAAATCACAGATTTTCGGCCATTACAGACCGGTATTTAGCTACCTACATCTGGCCCTTAGTCTCATGCTGGCTCCTGTAATACAAATTGTTATGCCCCTTAATCGCTTTTACACTTTTCCCAAATCTCAAACTGAGTTGGTCGACAGTGTACTTAAATTGTTCTAAACTAGCAGTACATTAGGCTAACACGGATGCTAGTTATTGTCTTTTGCTACCTAGCGCCCAGAGCCCTTCTGGTGAATGTGCGCTCTACTAGATTTCTATAACATAACAAAACATATTGCGACCCTTTCCTATTGAATCATTCTTTCAATAAAGCCGCATCTTCATTTAGGACCTAAAAATCATATCATGGCAGTCTGTTATCACCATATCTTTTTATTCACTAAGCCCATTCCTAATCATTTGTGTCTTTATAACTACATAGCTCTCAGACCGCTCATATTTTGGCGACGTCTGTGGAGCACTCTGTTAAAACGGAGAAAGAAGCGTGGACCAGGTGAAGTAGAATAGGATCACAGCTTTATTAGATATTAGTCAGATCCATTGAAGTGCCCCACCAGGAGCAAGCTCTCCACTGCTCAGCCCATCCACACTAACTGACACACTCTTCCAATCCAAACACAATCAACATTCCATCTGACCTCATCACTGGCTGAGCAGCAGGGAGAGAACTTCTGTAGGGAGGGTGCATTAAGTAAAAGGTACATTACAGCACATACCCCCCTTTATAATGATAGAAAACAAACAACACGTGAAGTTGATAAAACACACGTTCCAACAAAAGAGGATGCAAAAATAATAAAATTATACATCATCCCCTTGCTATAATGACCATAACAACAAATGCATGAAAGTTGCCAAACATACAAATGAGGACAAAGGAAGATGCATGAGAACTCGGATACTACACCCATCTCCCCTTCATAATGATCACAAACAAAAAGAAAGCAAGTTAAATTAAAACATCCTTCAAAACCAGTGGAAACTATCCACATAACTCACGTCCCAAACTACGGGTACAATAATGAGTAGCCAAATGCACCACAAACTAAGGCACCAAACTGTGGCAGAAAAGGGATCTACATCCCTCAACTGCACAAACCAATGACAGAACCAGGCCTACCCAAAAGAAATAGAATAAGACACAGCCCAAACTAAGACGGGGTAATAAAAACCCCAAAACACTCTAAAAACCAATATGGGTATCCTTTAACCCAAAGCAACCATATCCTGGTTTGCTTAAACCCAAAACAAAAATATTAAGAATCACCAAACTCAACGTGCACAACCAAATTGCACAGTCTAAACTATTGAATCATACAATAAACTTAGAAAACCCAAAAACTAAAACCAGGGTATCCCTTAACCCACATGTGTAGCCATCACACACAACATACATACAAACAAAACGCAGGGCAACCCAAAAGAAAACTAAGGAATACTTTAACTCCACAAGACGCACTCGTTAAACTATAGGTAACCTTAAACCCACGACAGTCTCACAATACCCCATATACTGTGCAAGGCACACACAAAACAACCAGTAAAGGTGAGGACACACACTCACACAACACTACACCACACTTCCTATATTGCGCACCAGGAAAGACAATATCTCAAAGGTTCTCTCATGACAAAAACAACACTAGAGTAACATTTAAACACAAAAGTAAAACAACACCAACGCAGGGTACACCACAAGATTTGATAACCCACTGAGAAACAAAAATTATAAACTACCCACAAGCACACAACTTCAGCAAAGAAGGGTACAGCGTAGGGTGTAAAAGATTTCAGTCTAGGAAACACCTCAACGACCTGCCAATGGTAGCATAACCAAAACAAGAGACTGTGCCCAAAATGCACTGAGAAGCTAAGCATTTCGAAGAGAAAAAAAAAACAAAAAACAAAAGACATTAGCTCCGGTGAGCGAACTCTCACCCGGGATCATGTTGCACAGTTCCTCGCGAACAGTACCGAAACTCGCTCTGAAATGTAGGAGACGAGAGTTCCATTGTACTGCCCTCGCTCCATGCGACCATACTGTCCAATAAATGCTTTGTTGCGTCGGGTGTGCAACAAACTGAAGCATTGTAATAGCGTAACCAAAACAAAATGGCGGCACGCATACTAGACGCTGTCCAGGGTGGCTTACGGCTGAAGCGTACACTAAAACGTCCGTTGCAGCAAAGAACTTGCGGAGAAGTCGGAGAAGTCTGATGTCATAGAGCTTCGCCAACTCCAGATGTATTCCAAAAACGTCATCAAATGAATGGTAGCAGGGAAACAGAGAAGATCGCTGCCGGCCAGCCGGCGGTCAACCGTCAATAATGTACAATACGGTGAGTAAGCAAACTTGCAAAGTACTTATGCTGCAGCAACCTTGTGTTTACGCGCTGCAAAATTCTTGTGAATCTTCAAAGAGCTGAGACACTGGAGTTGCCATGAAACAAAAGCTAAAACAGATAGCTAAAAATGTTGTTTAACACCACAAAATAATCTGACAGTCATTTAATAGCATTCCATTTTGTGTCATTCGGGGTACTAACAAACAATCAGATTCAAAAGCCTGCATCGCACAGCTCACTCTTCATGGCATTAAACCACGAACGACCACAGAGTTAATGGGCCGCACTGTGCGCTGCACCCTCTCTGTGGTGCTAAAAACAAAAGCCTCACTCCTCACAGCTGCTCTATGCCATATCGTACTTCACCAGCAGCACTGCAGATCACAAGCAGGCAACTTTGCCCCTTTTTTTGTTGTTGAAGAAAACAGCTAAGACCTCCAACACTGCTGCTATATTTCTCCGATCCTGACCCTTCAAATCCTTGAGGCTTCACAGTAGACAGTCTCTCACTTAGTTAAAATGGGAAGAAACTGACACAATGCGTTGAGGGTGACCGTTGATAGGGTCACTGGTGGGGCATATGGGGTGCCTAGTTTCATCCATTATACATACTTGAAATCTTTAAGTCTTTAAGTTCCAAAACTTTAAATCCTTTTTAAAAGCGCTTCTTCATCTACTTAATCAGCTTCACTTACTTCAGTTTCAAAAGTCAAGTCCATCCAAGGTAGCTCCATGGGTTCTTTTTAAATCGTCGCCAGTGTTAAAACGAAGAAAGAAGCGTGGACCAGGTGAATTAGAATAGGATCACAGCTTTATTAGATATTAGTCAGATCCATTGAAATGCCCCACCAGGAGCAGGCTCTCCACTGCTCAGCCCATCCACACCAACTGACACACTCTTCCAATCCAAACACAATCAACATTCCATCTGACCTAATCACTGGCTGAGCAGCAGGGAGAGAACTTCTGTAGGGAGGGTGCATTAAGTAAAAGGTACATTACAACACACTCCCGAACTGATCCCGTACAGGGACGAGCTGAGAGAAGTTATGGGCCTCCATGGGGGAGAGGAGTTGGCCTAACGGCTAGGGCATTCAACCTCAAATCTGGGGAACTGGGTTCGAGCCTCCGTGACCAATCTAAACATTCTGACATTCTGGGCAAGTCACTTAATCTCCCCGTGCCTAACAAAAATAAATGTGTCCTCATGTAATCCAACTGGTGCTACGTAAAGCACTCTGATACCCGATTTGTGTCAAGTTTGTGCTATATAAAACTCTGTTGAAAAAAAAAATTGGTGCGGGAAAACTCCCATGGCTGGTATATATTAGGAACACCTGCGAGGCCATGGGGAGGGGCAATCTGTGGAGCACTCCAGAAGAAGCCTGCCTCATCACCCCAAGAAGGGTACTTCTAGAGAGCTATACAGAATACAAATCGACCCAGCTGTGGAGGGACCTACGCCTGGTCGTTTAACCCTCATGTTTCTGGAAGTAAAAACCGGATATAGCCAGGAATCGGTTCTGGATGATATTCAGCTGCTCCTTGCGAAGACGTTATTCCTTCAATTCAAACGCTGGGTGCTCCCGCTTCGTTCATTTACTAATAAATGGGTGGGCGCCCCCAGTCCTGTATGCCCAGTGTGCAAAAACGCAGATGAGACTGAAATACATGTTATTTTTCTGCCAAGGCTAAAATAGGGCAAGGACTAGTTGGCTGCTACAGATATGTAGGAACCTGGGTTTCAGGCATTGTCGCAAGGTTTTCAGGTTACTTAAATATGATACTTATATGCCCATTGTGTATTCTATTTTGTGCTTTCTGTTCTCCATGTGGCGTACTCGCAGAGCTATTTTAAAGAAGAGCTCATAGGCCTGCCCAGTCTACTACAACTTACTATGTTTACAGGGCTTAGCTCTCTCTTCTAAAACTGAATGAAACCAAGTGTCGGTTCTTATGTTTAGTACAATTTAATCCTCCAGTGTTCCACAAAGTGTCTCTTTTATGTTATCTTATTTTAAACTTGTTGTGCGTAAATGGCATCAACCCATGTATTACTTGTGCCCTGTCTAGGCACATTAGCATGTATGGTCCCAATTCCAAGCAACAACCCCACTGTAGTTGAAGCTTTCTATATGCAGTATATTTCTATCCCAGGAACTGGAAGCCAAGTCGGCGCTCGTCTGAATTACATGGACTTCTTTTTAATTTTTAATGTTCACACTTCTATCTTGACACTACTTAACGTACTTTAATGAAACTGCTTTTTTAAACATCATAAATTGACCCTATGTTGCTCAAGGCATTGCTTTTGTATCCCCACCCCCAAGGAGACCATATTTGAGTGAAGATGATCCTTTCCCTAAAATTACCCCTTTATATTTGCACATGCACTTTATCAATCTATTTTGTGGTTAATGTAAAGGCTATATGCTGTGTGTATACTGTACAACTATCCCAAGGTGATCGAGTAGAGGAGCTGATCTCTCCAAACTAAAAAGTCAAACTGGAAATCTATATTTTTATCAAGGGACATTATAAGCGAGTTGTATGCAATTTAGTGTATTTTTCTACCTGTGCTTTTATGGCCTTTCAGGCCGAAATAAAGATTAATGCTACTGATACAAATGAACAAATCATTGAAGATTGTGCTCACCTGATTAAGACCATCAAAATGGCCTAGTAGAAAATATTTAGTATGTTGACTAACGTCCTTCTTAGCAAGAGTACTATTATTTTAAACAATACAGGAGCAATCTATATTATGATACTTGAAGACTGAAATATAAAAAAAAACCTCCAATTACCAAAACCTATCTCTCATGTTGCGGTAAGGATTATCTAGGTTATATATGAGGGCCTCTTCTCAGATCTCTTGATGTAATATGATGTGAAAACCACCCTATAAGCACCCAGCATAGGGCATGCACCTGTCTCCTTCTCGAACTTCTCGTGTGTTCCCGAGTTCATGCAACATTCTAAAAAAGCTAGAGGTTAAAAAAAATATGAAATCAAATATTGTACTCTATTAGAGACCCTCTAAGTAGTCAGGTGACCGATATTTCAGCCCCATCCTTACCTCCAGTTTGGTTCTTACAGATGATACTGTTGTAGCTTTTGTAATTACGGTGTTCATAAATACAAAGCATTTTATAGTAGTCTTAATTTACTGATGTTAATCCATTCCATGAATCCATTCATCAATTGCAATACACATTGTGCGGTTTATGTCTTAGGATGTACATGCATTCTGATTTATAATGGAAGCACTGCAAGAAAACTTAAACTTCGTATCCTGGAAAATGCTAGGGTCCTACAAACAGGGACCCTAAATAACCCGATGGCTCTACATTTTGTAGAAGATCAGTGATTCTAACTAAATAGGTTCGCGGCATTGAACTTGTAAAAGCCAATATTAGAGGTGCAGATGGAGAGCTAGATCTAAGATGAACTGAAGCCAAATGGCACTGGCCTTTAAGAACAGTAGACCCGGGTTGCAATGCCAGCAATTAATTTTACCACTTTTATAACTTGAAACGTATATAACACACACAGTAATAGCGCCAGACGCCTTCATAGTTGAAAAAATTTTTTTTTTTCAATAATAGCTATTTACACCACTCTGACATACTTATCTTCTCATTATCTAAAAGTATGCTTATTTTTACATGGACATTTGTCACCGATTTAAGATGCAACTAATTAAAGTAGATGCAGCCATTGAGCTATATTTGAAGATTATTTTCAGACTTGTTGATGGTTGGCCTTATGGTTAATTTAGATAAAACGTAGCATATATAGACAATTTGATATGCTTTGTGATAGAAATATAGTTTGAATGTACTATGTTAATTTACAGTATATTTTTTAAGTTTAAATAATGATTTATACTTCTACTGTTCATTAGATACTTGGAGATGGAGATTGCATTTGTATATGTACGGTTACTGGCTAATCTTAGTACATAGATATTATTATATCATGCAAGATATTTCAATGCTGTTATAGGATATTTTACGATGGCGCCAGAATAAAGGCGCAGAATCTGGTCAGTTCGTACTGTGTGGATATCAGCACATAACATACAATATAATCAAATCTTTATGTGACCGTATCGCATTATAGTAAATTTCAAAATGGAGGCCACATGTCAGACCAACTTTTTCTCCTGAAATGCAGCTTGTAACATGCAACATCCTCACATTTCCATGTGGTATGGGGGTTTTGTGTTGAAAAATACGTTTTGAAACATTTAACTCCCTGAGGTGTTTGCTTTTTTGTTACCTGCTGATTGTACTTTTCCTGTGAAGAGCTCTCACTCACTGTAAACTCTGTTAATATATATTGGAAGTGTTAGTCATCAGTTTGCCTTTTACAACCAGGTCGACTGCTGTGCAGCTATGGATAGAGGCTCTAGGTTGGCATTACATGAACATGTATACACGTGTGTGCAGGCTGAACGAGTGGAACTACCATCCAGCTCATAATGTGAGTGGTCATTCAGTTAAGTCTGAGATGCTTAACTAAAGGAGTGTGTTTACTTTACTATACAATATGATACAAATCTGCACTAGAATACAATTATGTCATAGATAGGTCTAGAGACCAGTGTAATACCACTGATCTTTTGTCAAAAATGGACCCCAAATGCAGATTCAATGTCACTTTTGACTTATCTCTTTTCATTCTGGCATTCCAAGAATATTTCTCTGACTCAGTTTTAAATTACATTACAGGACTTTGTGAGAAAGGGAAGCAGGGATATATTTTTTCGGGTCAAGAACAACAAGTTTTCATGTGTATTTGGTCCTTGGGACAAGTAGACCCTAACCCCTGTAGCACAAACCCTAGGGCTGCCAGTTACAGTACAGCTCAGGGAAGGGCATTGTCTGCAATTAAGGTAATATTCGTGGCCTTATGTTAATGTGTTTGAACTTGTATTCATGGTTCATTAATGTAAAGCCTTTACTATTAGGGTGAGCGCTCTAATGAAATGTTGTAAAATTGGACTGCACTACTCAGAGTGGTTCCTCCAGCATAACAATGTGTACACACATTTTCAAAGTTTAGCAATATGAGGCTATGTATAATGCTCCCAGAATGCTCTCTGATTAGATGCAAATATTTGCAGAAGCTTGAAATCAAGATTGATGATTATTTGCTTTCAAAATAAAATGTTAACAAAGGCAACTAGGAATTTTTGTTGTGGTTAAGTACTTTAAACTTCTAGGTACCATTTCCTTGGAGCCTCATTCAGTAAAATGTGTTGATGCATGCCAGTATTTACCAAACATATTCATAATTGAAAAACAGTGTAACCAGTTTCAATACGAGTATGGGAAACATACAAATAAACAAGCATTTTCATAGCCAGTAGGTCGGAAATCGGTGGTCAGCCTTTTGGTTTTGTCAATGCGTGTCTTTGTTTAGGATGGTTTTTGTAAAACCTTATTGGTGTGGGAGCTGCCGGGACCTCACCATTATAAAAAACGTTGTCAAAAATAGTTTTTGGTCTCAAAAAGCACACATTGCCACAGCTGTTCTACCACTGAACAAAACTACTTCAAGTGCCAATATGCTCCTTGTGAAAGAGCAGAATGCTGGCACTCACAGTGAAGCCAGCAGATGGATAAACTGAGACACAGAATTTCAATAAACACAATAGGTCTTGGTTAACGCCAGACCTAATTAGGGGCCCAATTATTAAAGAAAGTCTCAAAAGTGCACCCATGGTATATGACCTTGCAGGTTTACGACTTTAATGTATTCACAACAATTTACAGAAGCATGCCAAGAAATGGCACTCCTAGAAAATATTTGTGAACTGCATTTTAGCATGAGCAAATATCCATGTGCTGATTTGCTCAAGGGCAAATTTGCTGAGCGTTTGCAAGTTCGCTTTCAATCCAACCACTTGTTTACCAAACCTGGAAGAAGTTTTATGTCTGCCATTGTCAGGAGTACATTTTCAACTTTTCTCAATATGGGAAAATATTAGGGAAGAATTGGTGAAAACCCTTATAACATGTAAGTTAGTAGGTTTGCACATAATCAAAGGGGCTAGAACTATTGCCTTCAGCCCCAGCATGTAGATCTGCCGAAAAGTGGCAAAATAAGGGAATTGCTAGTTAGTATTCAAACCCTACAATGATATGAGCCCTGGCATAATCAGAGGGGCTATATCCGAGATCTTATATAATGAGATTGCTGCCATAATTTGTCACTGCACTACATGGTAATAAAGGGACAAGTAGATTTTGTTACAGGACAAGTAGATTTATGAAGCAACCTGCCCCATGGGCCAGCAGATATTCTATTAAATTCCAGTCCCCTTAAAAAAGGTGGGAATGAAATCGGTATGTAAAAATAATTTTTCATTCTGCATCTGGCCTGGTAAGGCTAAGCCCCACAGGAACAAAGAGGGGAAGGCCGGAACTCTGGAGGCAATCACAAGAGAGGCTCCCCTTTGAACCATTTGTTGAAGGAACCACACATCCCTGGCAGCGGGCATGGTTTAGGGTTCAAAGAAGTTCTTTCAATAGACCACTTAATTTGACATTTTGAAATGTCCCACAATGCTGTGAAAAAGTACTGGGACAGGGGTGGAGTATTGTCTTCATAAGATTGGACAGGTATTGCTACCTTTTTAAAACAATGGGCACCGCTTAAAACCCTTTGCCTAGGAGATAGAGGTGACAAGAAGATAGATTGCAGAAGACTTCTAAGAAGACTGAATCCTTGTCTGAGCTGTTGAGCGCCCTGGACTTAGCTTGTATTGGGATGTGTGGATTCACCTGTCCAAGGTCAGTGGTGCTGGTTTGGCTTCCCTATGCCCCTTTAGGGACAGTAGAAGGATGGACCTGCTGGGGGAACCTGAAGTCCCCTGGGTTTTCTGAGGACTGGGACTGTGGCAAGGTACCCCTCATCAGAGGGTAGCCCTCCTAACTACAGGTGCTACTCAGGAGGCCATGGGCTCTGAAGAGTGCAGGAATGAAAAGTATTCTGCCTAGTGGGCTGTGGGGTGCTGCTCTAGTCAACACCACGCTGAGGAAAACACCAGGTGCTAAACGGAGAACTGATCTGAGTATGCAGTGAAAGTCAAGCAAAAACAAGCTCCTATAGTGATCAATAAATTCAGAGGCCAGGAGGTCAAAAGTAAACCATCCTGGTGGCTAGAGCTGGCTACCAGTTACAAAAGGATAAATCAGACCCTTGGGGCAGGAGAAAATAAAAGGAGAGGACTGGTGCTCCAGGGAACAATCCAAGATGGGACACTTGTGGCGTCCTGTTTCTGAACTTCTTCAAAATCCCCCGAGAAGTAATGGCTGGGGTTGGGGGGTGGCGTGTGTGGCATCCCCTCTCTTTGTTCCAAAATTGTCTCTGGATCAGATGAGTGGAAAGTGGGGGAGGAGAGAGCACACATGAAGCCCTCTCCCCACTATTGTATTGACCCCTGGGGCACACCATCTCTCCAACAGCAAGTTGTTTCATCTCCTCCATCCATTTGCCTGTGTCTGATGGTGGGAGTGTGGAACAACACCGAAGCCTGCATCCCTAACTGCACTGAAGCAGGTGGAAAATGAGTAATCCAGCTCACCCGCTGGCATAGTACAATGTCTGATGAGCGGGAGCCGGTAGGGCTCAGAGGGATTCGGCTACCTATATGGTGCAGGGCACCCCACATGGCCCAGGGCTGCCCCTACTCCATGGAGCACCCAGGCCTATTTCAAAAGGAGAGCCACAGCCCCGAATAAGGCTGTTTTGAGCCCAAACGAAAAAGCATTGTTTAGGCATGCCGCACATCAAAGGGCAGTGCCATTAGTCCTGATCTTTTAAAAAAAAATTTTTGGGTCCTCACTTTACCATGGCTACGGCACACACCCTCGATCCATCTGTGGTCCAAGCAGATTCCGACACATGGCCTCCACGTCGCTGGTCTTATTATAAGGAGGGGGGCGGAGACCACCACCAGCGAATCCATGGCCCGATGTAATCATTGGATCAAATATCGATCTATATGACCAACAAAAGGCATTAAATTAGAGCCCTATCCTGATCAGTTCAAGTAATCTCCCCAAAGTTTGTCTGACCTATGTGAGTTGCATTTAATATCAATGTTGCACGTTCATTTTACTGCACTTAACCAGGCTTTAAAGAGTGGAGGGAGGGGGTCCAGCCAGCTTTTTCAGATCTTGCTTCTGGCCAAGAGCAACAGATAACCTAGTAAGCCCCTCTGCTTTGTGCTTAAGGCTAGTTGAGAACTCCTGTCCACCCCAAGAAGCACCAATGCTTCAGTCAAGACTATGTTCTCTGCTACTATAGCCCTTATGGTGACTTCTACATTGTTCCAGAATTCTTTGCTCACTGGACACGTGAAGAAAACATGGACGTCATTGGCCCTTAAAAGATTGCACCTCTTACAACAGGGGACCGGTTGTTGCACAAACTTGGCCAGTCTTTGCGGGGTCCAGTACAACCTGTGAATGACAAAAAAAGTGATGGCGCCTAAAATTAGCAGGAGATACCATAGCATATAAACATTTCAGGGAGTCCAGCCACAAAGATTGTATATTGTCTTCCTGTAGTCTATTTGTCCAAATATCGTAGGGGGCCTTCAGTTTCTCTTCTTCTGCCACCAGAAACTGTCCATTCCATTTTGCCACTTCTTTGGTACTCTGATATATATCCTGGAGTGAGGCCTCGAAGTTCCATGCGCCCCCCACCTCTGCTGCAAAAGTCAAAGACCATGAGGTGAGCTGCAGGATTTTAAACCTGGATAGCTTGTTACCTGTCCTGATGCTTAGTACCTCCCAAGGAATCATTCTTTCTGTTGTTATCAGGTCCCTCCATTTTGTTATCCCCCCCCTGTTTTAACAGCCAACTCAAGGCATCTTTCATACACACCATTGGTGCTGATCAGCTGAGTGAAGGCTGTGTCCACATCATGGATGCACAGATCGATCGTCCCGGGGATAGGGGAGAACCGAGAGGGAAATTGCCCCAAAACTCAGTGACAGTCCATCTGCTGGTCAGGAGTTAGGGTGGGGATAGCATTACTCCTTTCAAAGACCCATGCATCTCCTTTGTTCACAAACTGTCTAATATTCATAGCATTTTTAGTAAACAAAAGGAATCCAACTCAGGGGGGAGTGTTCAACAAATGGTGTTGAAGCACTTAGTGTTGTGTAAAATACCCCTCACACACCAAAAGGCCCCTTGGTGTCCTGCTTCATCATCGGGGTCTTCGCACCCCTCTAACGGGATGCGGCGGGCTACGACCGACAGCTACGTGGGAGCACTTTTAGTTATTGACTATATGTGGTGCATGTGTTTTTAGGGTGTATTTATAAGTGAGTGGTGGGACGTGGTGAAGGCTAAAAAGTACCTGGCACGTGAGTATACTCGAAATTTTTTTATTCCTAACTCCGGCTGGTACTATTAAAAAAAGTGCAGTGCGAGATCTGATCTGTCGTGATTATGGACAGGACCTCAGGTGTGCGTCGACATGTTTCGGAGGCAAAGCTCCTTCTTCAGGACGGGGACACAACCTCCCCACCTTACTCACTTTTCATTAATTATTTATCAAAATGTATTTAAATTGATAAAAAGTGAAAATAATAAAGGCTATAATGTGCCTACAGCGGTCTGCTACAAGTTCAATGACCTGTAGAAAAAAGAACAAAAGTAACAAAGAATGGTTACCCATGTACCGGGTAGTTCAGACAGGTGCAATCACCTGGAACCATACCATATGCTTAAATACGCCCTGTAAAGAAAATGACACTCACAAAACATACAATGTGAATACATATATTACTAGAAAATACTGGAAGTCGTGGTCATACTTATGAAGCTTGCTTGCTTGCTTCATGAGCATTAGGAACGTCTGGGGTGTTGCTATTATGCAATCTGTAGTGAGAGGTAGTACAGGTATAAGTATACATTCTCACTTACTTAGTTGGTTTTGGATATGGTTGTTTTTTGCTTCATACTCACGGGTTTGGGACGTACTATCCACCATCTTACCCCACACGCTGCTCCGCTGAAGTGAGGAGAGCTAAGGGCGATTGTTATTTATACCCAGGATCTTAATTGTCTGGCCTTGATTGATGCGATTGGGCGGAAAGAAGAGTGTGGCCATACATGGGTATTCAATTCTGACAGGTTAATTACATGCCCTTGTATGGCATGTCCGATCGTGGTCCATACATCTCGCGGCTCTGTGTGTTGACGGGAGCCGTCAGTGGCTCAGCGTCAGCACATGCAACTGTAGCAACCAACGCGCATTTCAAACTGACATCCAGGAACTGTCTTTTACGGTTTGACAGTTTTCACCCACGTCATCTCAGAGAAAATTTACCTTATGGCCAATTCTTACGCCTAAGGCGAAACTGCACTGATGTGTCGGAATTCAGAACACAGGCTTGTGATCTGAGGGAGAAATTAAAACTACGACAATATCCTGTAAAAATCATTGACAAAGCAATGAAAAGAGCAAAGAATAACAATAGAGAGGCTCTTTTGGAAGATAGGCAGAAGGAACCCACGGAAGCCAAACGACCAATCTGCGTGATGACTTAGACGAAATCTCTAAGATCGTCAATAAACATTGGGGCATACTGACATGTGGCAAACTGGACTTGGAGAAACCCATGTTCGCTCACCGCAGGGGACGGAACCTCGGAGACATGTTAGTACATACAAGACTGAAACCCACACCTGTGGTCATACAACCATCCATAGGAGTACAAGGCCACTTTCCATGCGGAAACTGTAGCAGCTGCCATCTTACACAAAAGAGCACCAGACTGTCTTTCCGGAACGGATCCACCTGGGAACAAAGAAGGATGACAAACTGTACCTCCAAAAATCTGGTCTATCTTATCACCTGCTCATGTGGCCTTGAATATGTGGGCATGACCACCAGGGCCATAAAAACACGCATGAACAAACACAAAAGCAACGTGCGCTGCAAGAAAAGCACAACAAAAATGGCTACGCACTACCTTACTAGCCAGCATTGTGTAAATGACCTAAAGTGGACAGTTTTCGAGCAGCTACCTTCGGAGATTGGCCTTTTTCAGAAGGAACAACGAATATCACAGGTATGAACGATGAAGTCCTGTGGGGACAACTTTCCCACTGAAACCATATACAGGAAATATTGCCTCTCAACAACTGTGTATCTATCTCATACAACACAAGTCAATTCTAACAAGGGGCTCAGATACTACCTTTCTTTAACCAGAGAGAGATCTAGAACTACCGTCTAAAAGAATACCTCCTGATCAGTAGCTTCATACATTTTTTAATACTGTGGCAATTGTTATGAATGACTAGAGATGCAGTTCCAAGAAACTTAATAATCATTGCACTTTAAAATCCTTCCGTAGCTGAAACTCGCTACAATGACAATCCTGTGTCTGCACGCGCAAAAAAACCCTCCTCCAGTGTGCATGCGCCGATGATCAACCGGCAGTCTTCGCGCATGCGCGTTGGTTAATACAGTTGCATGTGCTGACGCTGAGCCACTGACGGCTCCCGTCAACACACAGAGCCGCAAGTTGTATGGACCACGATCGGACATGCCATACAAGGGCATGTAATTAACCTGTCAGAATCGGAATACCCATGTATGGCCACACTTTCCTTTCCGCCCAATCGCATCAATCAAGGCCAGACAATTAAGATCCTGGGTATAAATAACAATCGCCCTTAGCTCTCCTCACTTGAGCGGAGCAGCGTGTGGGGTAAGATGGTGGATAGTACGTCCCGAACCCGTGAGTATGAAGCAAAAAACAACCATATCCAAAACCAACTAAGTAAGTGAGAATGTATACTTATACCTGTACTACCTCTCACTACAGATTGCATAATAGCTACACCCCAGATGTTCCTAATGCTCATGAAGCAAGCAAGCAAGCTTCATAAGTTTGACCACGACTTCCAGTTATTTCTAGTAATATATGTATTCACGTTGTATGTTTTTTGAGTGTCATTTTCTTTACAGGGCTTATTCAAGCATATGGTATGGTTCCAGGTGACTGCACCTGTTTGAACTACCCGGTACATGGGTAACCATTCTCTCTTACTTTTGTTCTTTGTTTCTACAGGTCATTGAACTTGTAGCAGACCGCTGTAGGCACATTATAGCCTTTATTATTTTCACTTTTTATCAATTTAAATACATTTTGATAAATAATTAATGAAACGTGAGTAAGGTGGGGAAGTTGTGCCCCCCTCCTGAAGAAGGAGCTTTGCCTCCGAAACATGTCGAAGCACACCTGAGGTCCTGTTCATAATCACGACAGATCAGATCTCGCACTGCACTTTTTTTAATAGTACCAGCCGGAGTTAAGAATAATTTTTTTTCGAGTATACTCACGTGCCAGGTACTTTTTAGCCTTCACCACGTCCCACCACTCACTTATAAATACACCCTTAAAAACACATGCACCACATATAGTCAATACCTAAAAGTGCTCCCACGTAGCCGTAGGTCGTAGCACGCCGCATCCCGTTAGAGGGGTGCGAAGACCCCGATGATGAAGCATGACACCAAGGGGCCTTTTGGTGTGTGAGGGGTATTTTACAAAACACTAAGTGCTTCAACACTATTTGTTGAACACTCCTCCCCTGAGTTGGATTCCTTTTGTTTACTGAGTATTCTGTGGAGCAAGAATCCTTCTCCATTTCGCTCTACCTCCCTCTCCTCTTGTTTGTACGTAATATCCACAGCAGACTTGATGAGCTGGAACAGAGGGTTTCTAATTTGGAAGACCAAAGCGGCACTATTCAGAGTCACTCGAGAGTGTTCGAAAAGGAATTAAGAGAGTTATAAGCTAACCAAGAACAGCTAGAAAATCACTCTCTGCGGTCAAACCTTAAGTTTGTTGGTTCAGTGTCTACGGGTTACGTTAAAAGGGAAAAGCTACAGAAAGAAAGGAATAAGAAAGGGTCGAAGAAAGATAAAAACTGGTTTAATGAGGAATGTAGGAAATTAAAATCAAATTTAAGAAAAGAGGAAAGAAGACTGAAATTGAAGCACGATAGAGATACGATGATTAACCTACATAAATTAAAGAAAACTTACAAAATGGTCATTAGGGAACATAAAATAACATATAAAGTGAGATGCTGGGGAAACCTATAAGAGGCAATAGAAAGTAAAGACATAAAAAGGTTTTGGAAATTGGTCAAAGAGGGGTCAGGGAAGATGCAGGCGACTAAGAATTGTGTAGTGACAGAAGATGATTGGGAACAATAGTACAGCAAGTAATTACAGAACATGCATTTTGGTTAGAGATGGGTAGGATATCAGGCTGTTGTTTGCGGCATGTAATGTTAAAGCATCATAGCAAATCTAACGTTGACTAGAGCATTTTCAATACAGGGCTGATGCCCCAAACATGGAAAGAAGGAATTATTAGACCCATTCATAAATGGGGAGATGTAAAGATTCCCAAAAAATATAGGCTAATTAACCTTTTGGATGTGGGACAGAAGGTAGTTGCTAAATTAATCCTAGAAAAACTTATGAATGGGTAGAAGTTAACCAGATAATATTCCCAGAACAGAGGGGTTTTAAGAAGGGGCATTCTACCATAGACCACTGTTCTCCTTTTGCGGAAGTCAGTGGAGAAGGGGGGTATGGTATTCAGCTGCTCGTCGACTTCCAGGGAGCATTTGATTTGGTAGACCACAATCGGCTATGGGAGATGTTGATTAATATTAATATCCCTAAGGGACTTCTGGTTATGATACTAGAGCTCCACAGGAACAATTGGGCACAGGTTATCCTGGACACAGATGGGACATTGTCAACGAAGATACTTATTGAAAATGGGTAAAGACAAGGGTGTGTCTTGGCCCCCTTGCTCTTCTTTGTTTAGAGCCGGTTTACCAGTCACATTGAAGAAGGTACAGGGTGCTAGTCCCAAATTAGATGGCAAATAAATTGCTTGCTTACTTTACGCAGACGATCTGGTAATCTTAGAACAAACAGAGATAGGTCTGCAGAGAAAGCTGAATGTGTTTAATGAATATTGTAGTCAGAAAAAACTGTACGCAAACTTGGAAAAACTGAAGGTTTTGAGCTTTGGCAAGAGAAGGAAGAAATTCAGTTGGCCCCTGGGCTCCACAAAGCTGGAAATAGTAAATGAGTGTTAATATTTAGGAATATGGTTTGAAAGATCCCAAAAATGGGAAGCTCCTTTGAATGCACTAAGAATACGAGCGCTGACCTCAGTTGGTGGGCTGAAACAGTCAAATAGATATTATGGAGAAAGGTCAGATAGACCGGTCTGGAAAGCATATATGGCCATGATACCACCTCAGTTCCAATATGGAGCCAAAATATTGTATACGAGTGGCAAAAGAGGATGGAATATTGAAGAGGGAAAATGTATTAAAAAAAATCTATTGTCCCTACCCAGGTTATCTATGATTTAGGCGGTAAGAATAGAAACGGGCATGGTATCTTGGGAGGTAAAGGCACATATGGCATTAATAAGATTTTGGCAACGCCTGGGAAATGGAGTGGAGCAAACAATAGCAGAATGGTGCAAAAGAGAAATCTTGCAGAGTGATCTGAAATGGTCAGCGGGGTTTAGGAAAACGTTAGATACAGTATGTAGGGAACAGGGAGTTTAACTATAGCCTCCGGATTTAAAAATTGATATTGAAAAACTAGAACTGAAGATACTATGGAAAGAAACTTCTCAAGATCAGGACTGCCACTACCTGGAGGGAAAAAAATCTCTGGATTTTATGATTAAGTCATGGCAATCTGATCGACAATTCAAGCACTTAGATATATTACCCAATTGCTGTCTTAGAAATTAAGTATTAAGTATACGAATAGGAATTCATCCTTGTTATGCTAATAAAGAGATAAAAGGGGTTATGATGGATTCCAAATAGAAGACGACTTGCATCTTAGCACAAAATGTGATATTTTGCACATATTAGATTTTTTCTAAAGTTCTTGCTGCACAGACACTGTTTTACGACCAATATTTTTAAAATACGGTATTAAGAACAGGGCACAGGCAGTATAATTAATAACTGAAATTTCCTATTTAGACATTGCATGTGCACTTAGTAGATTTATGTTGGAAGTTAAAGTTTTTAACAGTTTTTATAAAAGTTTATGAATTCTATTTTAGGAAATTAATTAGATTAGGAAAATGAAATAACTCTT
Organism: Lissotriton vulgaris; assembly: GCF_964263255.1. Lineage (NCBI taxonomy): Eukaryota > Metazoa > Chordata > Amphibia > Caudata > Salamandridae > Lissotriton > Lissotriton vulgaris. The sequence goes on along the minus strand of NW_028251592.1, from coordinate 245,427 downwards.
TATCATGGAATTGTAATTTTATTATGTATAATTTATTTATTGACATTATACTTAAGATCGAAATGCTCTTTTATGTTTAAGGACCAAGGTTCTAAATAAACATTTGGTTGATTGATTGAATGAAGCCTTTACTCGTAAGGCCCTGGAGTGGGCTAAAAAATCTATGTATAGTGTTTGGTTGTGCCCCAGAGAGGGTAGGGACACTGTCAACATACTGCCAAGTGTTCTGGTGGCTTCCAAGAGCAGAGCATCCCCAAAAGGAACACCTATATCCACCTTCCTAGATGTCGCCTCAAGTTTCCTAAGGGGTTAAATGAATGACCTCAGGAGAAGTTTGTTTTACTTTCAAGAACTCATGGAGCTTGAGCTTTTGCAAAAAGATGTGTGTGGAGGCCGCTATTGGTGGGTCCTAATGCTGCACTGCAGCATACTAAAAAGGATAAGAAAGTTCCAAGCACACTGCTTATTGAAATTGAAATGCTTTAGTGACAATGACAACATTGATTTACTAGGTGTTTTAATGAAGAGCATTGGAATGCTTTAAAATACTTTATTGGTAGTCACAAAATTAACATTGAGTCGTTAAATGCCCTAATGAGTTTCATTGTAAGATGGTACCAACCTTAGTGATTTTATTGGTGTTGAATTGGTTTATTGTGACATTAATTAATGTGGTGACACTCTGACAAGGCCAGTAGGCCCGACCTTTGATAACTATACCCATATTATACTGTCTAGTTTTTGTGAGTGTATTGTAATTATAGGGTTCAAAATACCCTTAGGTGTGAACTGTTAGGAAGGGATCCCAGTAAGTATTTCCACCTGCCATTATATATATATATATATATATATATATATATATATATATTACCTACTGGCGGTCGCCAGTAGGTATATATAGTTAGGATTTTTTCTCTATGGGATTTTTGAAAATTCTATGTCTAATAACTTTGGCGTTTGTGGACGAAATTGGCTGAAATTCTCAGGAAAATGGAACATTTTGTTTCTGAGCAGCCCCTGACAATTTGGGGGGGTTTCATCAAGGGGGGGCCGAGAAAAAAGGGGGGTCCCAAAACGCGTTTTTCCCATGTTAATTTCCATAGGGCGGTTGGCCTCACTTTTAGCTCGACCGGCTAAATGGATTTGCACGAAACTTGGCAAAATTGTAGGGACTGTTAGCCCGATGTGCCTTTGCTAGGTCTCAATATATGTGCTCCAGTGGATTTTGAGTAATTTAGGTTCAAAAAAAGATATATATCTGGGCGGAGCCTAACCACACATCTGATCTGATTGGCTGTCAGCACTTCATCCAAGAAGTGTTGGCAGCCATCTTGGGACCAATATACATGATAGTACCTCATTAAAAAGCATTGTAGTTAATAGAGGGTTTTAGGACTTTAGTTACATTATAAATCATTTGTTGATGGTACCATACTCGTTTTAGGAATTGTGGTGGGTTCTAAGGTGATTTTACCATGTGAAAAACCTTCTGCTGTGATATCATGAATATTGTTTGAAAGAAAACTAATATCTTGTGATTTTCCCACAGTGGTTTGGAAGGGGATCTATAAGCTAAACTGAAAGCATATTTTCTGTAAATTCACATTATCTTTCTCAGTCATGTGAAAATGAAGTCTGACATTCTCAGTAAAACATGTACATCCAACAAGGACAGAGACTGTCAGTTGATTCCTTTGTGTTCTACTGCAGCCTCCTAGAGTGTTCTAAAGAACAACTAGAGCGCTAACAGTCCTACTTATTACAAAGGTATGGCACACCTGAAGCCATCTTGATTGGAATAAAGTGGTAACTCTTAAAACATTTAATTTAAAAAGAAACAACATGAGGGGGTATATTTTGCCATAGAAAGTATGATTAGTGCTGCAGAATGAAAAATTAGGGCACATTTTGAGTGACTTCTCAAATCCTTTTCTATTTCATTAAAACATTCTGACATGCAGTCTCCCAAAATGGCCACCAGAGACAAAAGAGCCCAAATGTAGCCCAAATATCACCCAGATGTAGCCCAAGTATAGCCCAATGACAGAATGTCCCAGAGTGTTCTAAAGAACAACTAGAGCGCTAACAGTCCTACTTATTACAAAGGTATGGCACACCTGAAGCCATCTTGATTGGAATAAAGTGGTAACTCTTAAAACATTTAATTTAAAAAGGAACAAAATGAGGGGGTATATTTTGCCATATGAATTATGATTAGTGCTGCAGAAAGAAAAATTAGGGCACATTTTGAGTGACTTCTCAAACCCTCTTCAATTTCATAAAAAAATTCTGACATACAGTCTCCCAAGATGGCCACCAGAGACAAAAGAGCCTAAATGTAGCCCAAATATCACCCAGATGTACCCCAAGTATAGCCCAATGACAGAATGTCCCAGAGTGTTCTAAAGAACAACTAGAGCGCTAACAGTCTTACTTATGACAAAAGTATGGCACACCAGAAGCCATCTTGATTGGAATGAAGTGGTAAGTCTGAAAACACTCAATTTAAAAAGGAACAACATGAGGGGGTTAATTTTGCCATAGAAAGTATGATTAGTGCTTCAGAAAGAAAAATTAGGGATCATTTTGAGTGACTTCTCAAATCCTCTTCTATTTCATTAAAAAAATTCTGACATGCAGACTGAAACATGCACTTTGAATACCAGCAGCAGACGTCCCTGGTGAGCAGTAGCTTTACTACAGTGATCTAATGTGCAACTAGAGTGCTAACATTCAGAATTTATGGCAAATGTGTGACACATCTGAATGCCTTCTTGATGGAACCAAAGTAAACAAGCATTGAAAATGCAATAGATCGCGCCCTCGTTTAAGTTAAAGCCATTCTGTTTGTAATGAGGTGGCTTTTTAGCTTTGCTTTTATTAGTGTTTTTTCAACTTTCATGTAAATAACATGCATCTGTATGCAT